>NC_065515.1:5082220-5302489 GCF_006386435.1 Epinephelus moara
ATTTCAGAATTTTATCTCAAAGACTGAATTTTTGACAGCATTTTGAATTTTGCTCTAATGTGAACAATTGGAGTCAATGTAAAAATGGCAATTTTAAACATCAGTTTTTCACTTATGGAGCAAATCAATCATTGTTACAAACAAATTACCAACATCTCCATGCTGTCTAGATGCAATTTGTGTATTTTCAGATTTTTGTTTCGATAACTTTTGTGAAGCTACACATGAATTGTCACTGACTAATTAGCTCAGTGAGATAGAAATTCATCCTTAGTGTCAGAGGTTGTGAGTTCAAGCCTCAGCTGATGCAAAAGGCAGATTGTGTTGCTAAATTCCTAAATGTCTTCCAATTCTTCTGCTTGTTGCTCAGAATTGCCTAAAAATGCCCGGACCCGGCCCATCGCTGCGCAGCACCTATAATGTTTCATTTGAATTTTCATACTCATTGTTTAAGTGGAGTCATTGTGTTCCCTTGGTTATGAGCTAATTGGTTCCTACCTGCCCTTGTTTTGCAGGGACAGGTATGAGTGATACACTGAGAGAGTGAGTGCCTTGTGCTAAACATTGAAGAGAAGTTGCTGTACCCCTAAGTTGGGATGTGTTAGTACTGTCTTGCCGTGTTGGTAAAAATTAAATGAAGAGGAAGAAATAAATGTTGTAGCCTGCTTATTACCCACAGCCTGGGAGAACAGGGGAACATTAACAATCAAGAACAGAGGGTTACACATATCAAACAAGTATGTTCCATCATGTCTAGAATATGATTTGCTTCTCTGTAGCGACACAGTTCATTTTCATGACCCGTCCCTCATGGGATTATTCAGACACATTAACCAATAACACATTCTGGTTTGGTAACCCACCATCATCCAGCAGAACAATACCTAAGTATCATCCAAAAATAAACACAAAAACGATCAGTCGAAGAAAGACACAAACCTCCCACAACTAGCGCTTCGAGACATTTCCAACAATAAAAGTACAAGTACCGAGTACAAGACACAATACAAAGATCCAAACAAGACAAAATCTGCATCTGTGATTCAGTACCAAACACTGTTTGATCCAGTTTACCGATCAACAGCCTGCAGTCCATACAAAACAGAGTTAGAGGGATCCATATGTTACTTTTCTCCTCCTATCCAAAGCCCTAAAAAGATACTCAGGGAATCTAAACACATTATAAAAAAGGTATTCAATGAAAGCTGACTATCAAATCTAAATCAAGAATAAGATATTTGTCGTAAATCATGATGCAAAGGACAGTATAGACTGAAATTGATTTCATTCTTCACCTCCATCTATCCATTTTGAACCGCTTATCCAAAGCCGGGTCGTGGGGGCAGCAGGTGGAGCAAAGTATTCCAGACGTCCCTCTCCCCAGCTACACTTTCCAGCTCCTCCTGGGGGACCCTGAGGTGTTCCCAGGCCAGACAAGATATGTAATCCCTCCAGCGTGTTCTGGGTCTGCCCCGGGGCCTCCTACCAGTTGGACGTGTCCGGAGCACCTCTAACAGGAGGTGCCCAGGAGGATCCTGATCAGATGCCCGAACCACCACAGCTGAACCCTTTCAATGCGAAGGAGCAGCAGCTCTACTCCGATCTCCCTCCAGATGTCCGAACTCCTTACCCTATCTCTAAGGCTGAGCCCAGACACCCTTCTGAGGAAACTCATTTCCGTATCCACGACCTCTTTCTTTTGGTCACTACCCAGAGCTCATGACCATAGGTGAGGGTTGGGACATAGATGGAGCAGCATATCGAAAGCTTTTTCCACTTCATTTTGTCACAAATTCTTTCGCCTTCAATCTCACCTCTGTATCTTCCATGTGTAGAATGTTGTGACACGTTAATTTTATCAAAGAATTGCAGCACCTGCGACTTTGTCGTTGTTCTTGGCCATATTGTGATTTTGATAACATTTCGATTAACTGTGCAGTTCCTGATAGAGGGGAAGAAATACACTCCTCAGACCTTTTTAAATTTGTCTTGCCTTTGCATTCACCTTTAAGTGAACGCCGCTTCCTGCCACCAACATGTAACACAGTCCATCAACACACACCTCTCCCCCAGTCACTTCCCAGATCTAAGTGCCTCCCAAGATCCCTGTGCAACCTTTTGAATCAGGTGGTGATGACAGACAGGGTTAACCTTTGTTATTGTGCATCACCTATCCCTCTTTATCTTCCCCTCTGTCTTTGTGTATATTCTGACACTGACTGTATGAATGACTGACTGACTCAATGAATGAATTGAGCACTTGGACAGTGTTTCCCTAAAGATTTATTCCAAATCTTTTCATTTCTTGCCCGTCTTTCTCTTTCATGTCACTCAGAATAACAAGCCTCCATCTCTGCAGAGAATATTGATTTGCTGGTGTGTTTTGGTCATGCTCTTTTTTTTCCCCCCACACATGTAGGCAGATTCTTTTTAGCGATCAGACCAATCTGCTGCACAGGGAGCAGTCCATCGTTAGAGAGGAGGGGTGAAGGTTTGATGGCAACATTTTCCCCTCCCTCCTCTCTATCCTCCCCCCCTTCATGGACCAACATATGTGCAGGCAGGGGGAGGTGAATGCAGAGGTTGTACGTGTGTGTGTGTCTGTCTGTTTGTGTGCGTGTGAAGAGGGCAGAGCCAATCAGAGCAGCACCAGGTACCTCCCCCCCCAGCTCCTGGCTTTGTTTGGTCTGCTCCATCTCCCCCCTCAGTGGTTTCTGCTGCAGTATAAGTCACAGCCTGCGCCGTTCTCTCTGACATACACACACACGCGCGCACACACACACACCGAGGGAGACAGACATGCACACACACGCATACGAGCGCAAATCCTCTTACAACTCGCCAGTGCCCAGAGCAGATTAAGGGGCTGCACATCTCAAATTGTATTCCAAATGTGCCACCTTTGCATGGGTCTCCTTCCTCTTCTTCCTGCACTTTTTCCTCTTCCTCCTGTGCCACAACGGGACTTCTGCTCTGCACCTGCTCCTGCTGCTGCTTCTTCCTCCTCCGCTCCGTCTTCAACCTCTGGCAACTGGCCCGTTTGCCTCTGCAGCTGAGATGACCAGGCAGCCAGCCTGAGGCAGAGGAAGAAACTGCCAAGCTCACACAGACACTGAGGCAGAGGTAGAGAGAGAGGAAGAGGGGGGAAACAGAGGGGAAGAAAGAGGCTGAAAAGGTAGGAAGTCAAGGATTAATTCTGATCTGAGAGGCGCCTCTGGAGAAGGAAGGCAGGAGAGGAGGGGGGGTCAGCACGGCCAGGTTCGGAGAATTGGAGGTGGAGGAGGAGGAGGAGGAGGGGGGAATAGAAGAGGACAGAGCTTCAGTGCAGAGAGGGGAGAGAAAGAGGGGAAAAAGAGAGGAAAAAGAGCCGAGCGTTGACCATGAAGGCTCTGTTGCTGCTGGTCCTGCCCTGGCTCAGCCCGGCCAACTACACAGACAATTTGGGCAACCTGCACATCCTCTATTCTGAGCTGTGAGTACAACACTCAGCCTCCTCTTGCATCCTTTCACCAACATCACCCCATCATCTCTCCCCTCCATCAGCAGTCCTGCTAATATGTTACTGTACGTGTCTGTCACTTCTCTTACGTTTGTTTGTGTCTGTGAGTTCATTCATGCGTATGTGTTCCAATGTTTACATTTTCATCATCACTTTAAGAGTTGCAGTGTGAATCTGTGGTGCCAAAATGATCATAGAGTTGCTTCCTACTGTCCTGGTCATTGGTTGTTGTGGTGCTGGGATGCAGTAGAACCAGCAGGTAGGGCTTTGTGCTGTCCAGGACAGTTTGGATGCTACAGCACTGCAGCATGGCATCTCTCTCTTTCTCTCCCTCTCTTCAGCGGCATGTGAGTGTGAGCGTTACTCTGACCACTGTATTGAATTGAGCAAAATGTCAGGACACGTTTGCTCACAGTTGCTCACAGCTCTATACAGTGTGCGTGAGCGAGTCCCGTTAAGCATACGGATGACTGTAACCACGGGTTGTGTTTGTTTGTGAACAGACTTTCACCTCAGCATTAATGATTCATAGCCGGCTACTCTACTACTGCATCGCATCTGTTCAAGCCTTTATGTACACAGAATCTTTGTTGTGTTTCAAATCAGCATCAGAACCTAAAATAACACATTACATGAAGACACACCTGTTGGTGCTCATTTTCCCAACCTTTCCTATTAAATCATATTTCATCAGTAGCAACTGATGTGACCGGTCATATCAAAATTAACACGCAGATGCACAGCGAGTTGGGTACTGTTGAATTTGACACCATAAAAACAAACCTTTCATATGGTGTGTCAACATTAAGGCTGATTGTTTGATGATTGACTGATCTGTCGCATGTTTTTGCAATTGATATGAACCATAGATGGAGATTTTGGGGGGCTGCAGGGGGCACATCCCTCTAGGTATTTTGAACGTGTGCATTTGTCTCCCCCAATAGAAACATGATGGATTTTATTCTGACAAAATTAAAGACATTTTCATTATAAATTGATGCAAAAAAGGACAAATTGGTGCATAAAAATTCACCAGTTAGTGTTTGATGCGCAAAATTTTGACACATTTCTCAAATGTCCGTCTAATGATGAAGTAAAATCGAAGCCCTTTGTATTAACTTAAGTTTAAGAGATGTTTAAAGAAAGTGATCACCGCAATTTCCTAAAGCTCAAGGCGCCACCTTTACATTGTTCGTTTTGCCTGGCCAAAACCCAAATACAACCCAAATAAACAGAGGAAGGTGGCGAATCCCCACATTTTCTAAGCTCGTCAAAAGTGTTGTCAACTTATTGAATAATCTACCAGTCATATCCACACAAGTCCACCAAACAGCAGACGAAATATCATCTCTTTACACTACACTGCATGTCACATTATCCTTGTTCTTGGCTCCTCTTCTCCTGAGCTGTGTTTCCTGCTCTGTATTGGCCCTCAGAGTCTCTTTGTGTGGGAGTTAATGTTGACTATATTCAGCCGCTCCGTGTGAAGCCAGGGCTCTCTGATCCCCAAGCTGGGCTACCGCTCTTCTCTCCAGTCTGACGGAAATGTCCCATTATGCTGCATGAATACATGAACAATGGAGCGCCTTGCAAATCCCCTCATTTCATTGTATGCTCTCTCCACTGAGTGGGGCTTTAGCTCCTGCAGACACCAAGAGCCCATATTGGACAGCGGTGGATGCCAAAGAGGGAAAGAAGGGGCATTGTAGGCAAATGGACTGAATGGGTTGGAAGACGAGAGGCAGCAGTATGAAATCCTTACATTTGATTATATACAGGAAAGAATGGGAGGAGGATGCGATGAGAATGGAAAGTGGATGAGCAGTTTGAGGGAGCAGAGAGGAGAGGGGAAATGAGAGAAGACAGGAGGGTATAAGGTCACTTCCTGCGCCTGCCTTCCATCTGGCTATACGTACCATGCGTACGGCTGCCATGGTGACGGCACCAGCACGCCTAGTATGTGGGTGATTTCAATAAGGGGGTTGTTTGTAAATAAAATGATCAGATTTTGCCCACCGAGTGAGGAATATTGGCAGTCAGACGGAGAAAGTGTCGGAGTGCGTTTCTGTGCTTGTGACAGTGAGGCGTTTTGCTGATTATGACATGACAGGGAGAGAAACCAGGAGCAGACAAACGCGGACGTGGTGTTTTTCTGCCTGGCTAGAGAGCAGTGGCACACCATTTGTCTTTATCCATACTGTTGACAGGAGCAGCCTCCAGCTCTCCCCCGTGTTACCGCCGTCTATTTTTCCTGCTCTCCTCTTCCTCCACTCGTCTCTCTCCCTCGCCTCCTTTCTTGTCTGATTTCTTTCACTTTATGTGATTACTACAGTGGGTTTATATTGCGTGGGAAAAATGAGAGTGGCTGCAATCTGTCTTGCTCACACATAAATGAGCGTAGGCTCGTATACAGACTATATTGGCTATACGCAGGGTGTAGATAACAATGCAGCGGGAGAGTAAATGTTTCTCTGTGATGAAATGCTTAATATGGTTACTGCCGTTTTACTCTGTCAGCACCGGCCAATAAAAAAGCAGCACTGGCACACACAGGAGAGCACCTACATTGTGATTTTTTTCCCCTCAATGCATACACACACACATATACACACACACACACACACACTATTAGACTTTTCTTATTCCCTCCCCCAGCCCACATGGCCTCCCCTGATGCTCACAGTGCAGTGCTGTAGAGCATTAATGATTAATCTATGTTCATTTCGGGGCCTGTGCTGAGATGTCTTAAACACTATGATTAGCTTAGCTTCCGTCCTTTCAGTCCTCATCTGGGAGGTGTTTGATCACCGAGAGCTGCGCGCACTCCCCAGCGCTCCGGACATCTTCGGCATGGACGCGTTCTAACAGGATTAGCCACCCGGCCGCCATGCACTCATTGGATCTGAACAATACCAGTCATTTGTTTATACCGGGTCCATCTCGAGTCAAAGGCAGCGCGCCATGCCGTGCCCCCTCCAGCCTCGTGGCAGTTTCAAGTGTGGGGCAGCCTTCACTAATTAGACTTTTGTTTGGATTAAATATTAATCCCTGTTCAGTCGTGAGGCAGCTCTCACTGTCTCGTTGTATCTAGCAGGGCAGAAATACAGGGAAGGCCGCGGGGAGAGTGGCTGAGAGATAAAAATCTGGCTAACAGCCCACTTTCTACCCTCCTGGACAACTTGCATATCTCTCTAAAAGGAGATAACATTAAATCAGCGTAATTATTTTTCTGCATGGGATTTACAATACTCAGTGAATCCATCATGGAAGCATTTATATGCATGAGAAGACTACAAACTACACAATCATGCATGAAAGGAAACACAGGGGGCAAGGACAACGTGTAGAGGACACACTGAAGTTGTTCACAAACAAACAGACGAATGCATAAATCTCTCATTACATATTACACTTCACAGAAAACAAATACGCATGAAAATCCACACATTTGACCATGTATAATTGAAGAGTGCCCAATGCATGTGTAAATACACAGTCACAAAAGAACAGATGAATTATGTATGTATTCATTTATTCATGAGCAGAAGTGAGTAGCAGGTCAAAGTGTTTACTTTAGCAGAGCCTTCCTCTCTGATGTGTCTCTGTTCAGGCAGAAAGACGGCACACCAGCACAGCAGACAGGTATTAGTGTCAGCATGCAGAGAGGGTTTAAAAATGGGATTGAGTTTGGTGTTTTATACGAATAGCATTTAACTAAACCCAAATATATTTGTTTCCGCAATGCAGTGCACTTTTATATCAGTGCTGAATCATTCACATCAAGCGGCCTACTTCCACAGCCATATCACTGAAGTTGTGTGCTTTGTAAAAATAGGTGTGTGTTAACCTTTGTCTCTGGCTCTGGCTCAAAGTCTGGCTGGTGTTTGGGTCTTTGAGGCATGACGTGTTTAACATGGACTGTTTTCTACAGTTTACTGTCTGAGGCAGGCTAATCTGTAGGAGGGCATCCATATGGGCGGCCTGCAGAGCGGGGAGCCAGTGGAGTGTAACTGACAGCAGAGAGGAGAGCAGTGTGGAGTTAATCTCTCACGTGAACGGTGCCCTGCTGAGTGCCAGGGCTTTGGGTTCGGCTGACCAGTGCTGGCTGCGTTTCAGGCAGTTGTACCATGGCACGTGGAGGTAGGGAAACCAGGACACTGCCAAGGGCTAGAGTGAGGAATATAGACTAAAAGGTGCCAAGAGCAATGTGGGACAGCAGCCTAGTGGGGATTCTCTATGATCATATACAGTAGTGCAGTGGGGATTACAGTTAGAGTTGTTTGCAAGTCAGAGACAGAGATATATACGTGGATGGATTGCTGAAGGGCCTACTAGGCACAAGCCCAGGGGCCCCAGGCATTCACCTGGAAAATGTCACTCAATGTGACACATACCAACCAGGAAAAGGCTCAAAATGACCACAAAGAAATGCAAAGGAACTTCAAAGAGACACAAAACAACTAGAAAGAGACACATCATGACCAAAAAAGACACAGATATACCTCAAAGAGACGTAAAATAACTCCAAAGAGGAAAAAAAATACCAAAAAAGACAGAAATATTCCCCTAAGAGACACAAAACGGCCTCAAGGAGACATAAAGCGATACCAAAGAAACAAAACAACCACAAGAAAACACAAAGAGACACAAAGCCACAAAAAGACGCTGACAGCTACAAAGAGACGTCAAACAACAACAAAAAGAGGCAAAACCAGCCTAAAGTCTGTGTGTCTTGCCCCTGCGTAGGAGGAATTGTTGGGCCTTTTGCATGTCTGTGCCCAGGAGGCCATTCTCACATAATCCGCCCATGAATGTAGACACAGTATTTTACCGCAGGTCTGTTGAGGTGAACACATGTAAGGTTAAATCCAGCTCAGCCAGAGAGCAAGGAATAAATCAGCTGTGCTCTTCTTCTCTGTTGACAAATAGACTGAGTTGCCTTCTTGGTTGAAACCAGATACCGACACATTAAACGCTGCATAAACATCCTTCCAGCCAGATCATGAGGTCAGGGCTCGACTGATGATCGCACCTATCGATTGGCTGAAAAGCCATGAGTCAGAGTTTGGGCTGTTACTAACAGGCTGACTGGACTGGAGTCCTCCGCGCTCGTAAACACACAGATGCGTTAAGCATGCCAAACCTGCTGAGCCACTGTCTGCTGCACAGGAGCAACAATGGAAAGCTCAAAACACAGCGACAGGATTTATGCGCCGTGTGGGCTGTTGTACACAATCACTTTTGGTTTCTGTATGCATTCATCTTCAAAGGCTGTTAGAAGTCACACCCAACTAAACCTCGCCTCCCACTTCAATTTACCAGATCCGTCTTTAGAAACGAGCTCGGCCAAAAAAAATTTCCTCCCACAGCAGAGACTGTCCCCTCTAGCTGCGGCCTCACCCCCTCCTCGTGCAGCAGATGGGATTACCCCTCACAGCAGGCGGATCCAATCAACACACCAGCGCATCCTCTGATTAACACTCCTCTAGTTCATCATTAACTGGATTACTCTGTCTGTCTTTATGTCGCTCTCTCCTCCCGCTCCCTCTCTCCTCTCTCTATGTATCTATCTATCACTCTGTCTGTTCCCTCCCAATCAAACTTTACTTTATGTGTTTGGCTCGTGGCCCAAGTGTGTGATAAAGGAGTAATTGATATACTAATCTAATCAAGGAAAAAAATGTTTAATTCAAACCTTTATTTCCATAAATTCAATTAATGACCGCCACACCTCCCAATACTGCACCAGCATTCTTGTTAGGCCACTGTGTGTGTGTGTGTGTGTGTGTGTGTGTGTGTGTGTGTGTGTGTGTGTGTGTGTGTAATGGCTACAGGTGCTTCCCCAGAGCCCTGTATTTATTGTTTCTACTCTCCTCAGTCTGCTCTGAGGCAAGCTTGGTGTGTCTCAGCCAGAAGCTGTTATGGACAGACTCTCACAACTTTCATTCCTGAATCAACTGAATTAGATGTTGAGTAAAACCAGAGTCCATAAAACATTTCTGGATTTTAATGAGTGTTTTCTGTTTATTTTTATAATGAGCACGGTGGGAAATTTGGTAGAGAAGGGAAAAGAGTGAATTCCTGGCCTTTCTTGTGATTTGTGAGATTTTGTTTAGTGTTTCGTCCACGGGCATTTAGTTAAAGGAGCAGTGTGTCAGATGTAGTAGCAACTAGCAGGGAGGATTGCAGATTCCAACGAGCTGAAACCTCTCCCATGTGCCAAATGTGAACTCCTCATCAGGATTCCTTAAGTATTTATTATTCAGGACACAAGCAATTTCACATTACAGACGTGTGCTTTTCTGGCGCTGCTTGTTGTGGAGGGGCTGCACAAATGGCCCTATCTGGAGTCAGTGTTTGGTTTGTCCATTCTGGGCTACTGTACAAACATGGCAAATCTGTAAACGAGGACCCGCTCCCTTTGTAGATATAAACACCTCATTTAAAGGTAATGAAATGCAGCATTAGTGGTGGGTACAAACAAATCTCTCCACTCACTATGAAATTCTCTATTTTCCTGAGAGACGTTTTCTTTTTTGGCTTTGGAATCAATAGTTGTCCTCACTAAGGAGACTCAAGCTCAGACACCGCTATTGAGATTCGGAAAAGGCACCAGGCCGCAGGCGTAAGACGCACATAGTTGACAAGATGCTTAAACACATTTATAACAATGGAAGATGTAAGAATCACTTCAGGGCTACAAAAATGATAAAAGAAAATGAAAATCATAAAAAAAATAACTGTTATTTATTTCCATATAATTTTTGACAAAGCCACAGGGAGCCACTGGAGAAGGGCTAAAGAGCCACATGTGGCTCCTGAGCCGCAGGTTGCCCACCCCTGCACTAGAGAAAATATACTTATTATATTACATACCATTTATGCCAATACACCCCCCTAAATCCTCCACACTGAACCTTTAAAGGAAATTAAAACCTTTTTTTTTTTTAGCTGGAAATACGACAGAAATATTTCTGACTTTAAACTCAAGTTGTTGAATATTGCACCAACAGTGTCTGTGCATTCCCATAATCATTAGTGCTCCAAAAATAAACTCAACACAAACATCACATGCTGTAACTTTTAAGCTCCTCTCACATTTTCTGTCACACAAGGAATCCTCACATATCTCACACATACACACAAACACTGACACGTACACAGACCTGCAGGCTACCTCAGGGCTCACAATGCAACCGGGGATTCTTTTCTCACACTTTCTTGCATGTCAGGTGTCGCTGGTTTATTTTCAAAAGCATTAGGAAGTTGGTGTCAGAGCTCGTCAGTAGCAACTGCCTGCTGCTGCGCGCAGATTAATAAGGATGTAGGAAGAAGAGAAAGAAGAGCTCAACTAAGCAAAGTTCGTCAAGCTGCGGGTCATGAACAGGTCGGCCAGCTGTACCCCCACAGACCCACTATCTTTGTGAATAAACAATGCTTTAGATTCCAAACCATTTGCATGATTACACTCCCACAGTGTGTGAAAGTATGCACCAGGACACAGCCCCAGTTTCTGTGTCTGACTGCCTGACCTGGAATTGTCACCTCAGCTGAGGTAATTTGCGCTGTATGCGTAGTGTGGCCCAACACGATTGTCCGTGGCAGTCAGGGAGCGGAGAGAGTATTTGGGTTAGGAAGGATAATCCACTCACCCCTAAAGAGGATTGGAGAATCTCACAGGCTTTGATGAGTTGTGAGCTGGTGTTTATTTCACATCACAAGAACAGGGCTGTTTGTGTCACAGCCAGGGAGCGTCGGCACGACCACCGTGTCACATAAAGCATCATGGGTAATTGTTACTGCGTTGGAGAGAGCGGAGGATAAAGGGGTAGGAGAGGTAGAGGAGGATAAGGGAGGAGGCAAGGATGAGCGCTGAGGATGTTTTGGCGTCTTCGCTCCTTATCTCGCCACAGATCCTGGGGTTTTAGAGGGATGATGTGATAACTGAGGCTGTGCTGACCGAGACATGGATACTGCGGTGCTAATGAGCATCCTCTAAGCTCACTGATCATCCCCTGAAAAATGATGCTGTACAAGAGAGGGATAGCTTCACACAAGCACTCAAAGCTCCATGATTATACACAAAAAGGATGTTTGTTTACGAGGGCGAAACAAGACGACAGAAAATAAGGAGTGTATATATGTGGATGTCTTTGCAAGCATACCTCCCTCGATGCACTGCACGTCTCCAGCGTTCAGACTTAATTGGCTCGCTTACCTTGGCTCTAAAACTCCAGGACCACCCTGGCGAGGGAGACAAGGGGTTTCTGTCATGCTTCCCTGCCTTTAACCTCAGACAGCACAGACTGTGGCCTTAACATTAAAACTGAAGACATTAAAACTCTAAGCGGCTGAGATATGGCTCCGCTTTTAAGGCAACTCTTGTCCCCTGGAGGAAGGAGTTTTTAATTAACGGGAGACAAAGCCTTTAATAAACCAGTGGCAGTGTGCACTGCTGCTGTCTCAGGCTGTGTTGTGATGGCCTCTGTGTTTCTGGGACTTCAACAAACCTTCAGCTTGTATCTGTTGTTCTCCGTGACAGCTCTAAATTTATTTTTCTTTGTTTTCCATCCTTTGTGTCTGAGCGGCACAATCAGAGCACATGTTTTAGAAATGAACCCTTAAGATCTTCCTTCCTCAAATTCAGTGTGCAGTGTGCATTCATTAATACTTGGACAGACATCTTTGCTAATATTTGGGTGGTCTGTAGGATTTATGCGACTGAATGAACCTGTATTCGAAGGTATTTGCCCATCTCCACTGACTGACTGTGGTTTTCCATTTTCCACTAGCCATGCTGAGACAGAGGAATGTTGTTTAAGTCTTTAATTCCATATAGTCAGCTTCAACCAGAAGCCCTATACACGCCTATCAAGGGTGTGTGTGTGTGTATGGAAATAAAAAGGAAGCAAATGTTCAGCCAAGCATCTATATAGGAGTGAGATCTATATATAGATGAAGACATTAACACCAGCTGGGAGAAATTAAAGTGAATGAGGACATTGTTACGCAGGATGGTCACAGCAGCTCTAAGTGGTGTAACAATAAGGATGACTGGTGATGTTTTCTTAGCCAAGAGATTGTTATTATATCTATCTGTAGGTTGGCGTATGATGGTCCATTAACAAGATTAAGAGTCTACAGCCATGCTAACAGTTCTGTGAGTACTTTGGCACCATGGCGCTGGTGGATGCTTGAAATGCTCACAACAACAACACTAATATATAGTGATGTTAAGGATAGATCATGTTTACCATCTTAGTTTAATTCACACTTAACCCAAATATGCACAAATGAGGCTATTTTTGCAGGTCATAAACCAAAGTGTAGAGTCTTCCAGGGGTGATGCTTTTGGTGGCTGATGTGGAACTTAGCTTCGCCCTGGGTCTCTTGACAGAATGCCTACGGGATTTTTCAATTACATTTTGGATAATTGCAGAAAATAAGCTCTGTGGCAAGCAAATATTTACAATACTTCTATGCTTTGTTCAGCGAGATAATCTCCACAAATAAACGCCACTTTCAAGCCTAAATGCAATCGCCGGAGGTACCAAGCTAACGTCAGGCTGTAAAAGACTACACTACGATCATACAACTTAACATCCCTAACACAACGAGGCTGTGAAGTCATGTTCGGCGTAACATTCTGCACTTTAATTTAGCCACTTGTTAGCAATCGCCCTTTTTAAGACACATAAAAGCTTCAAAATTTATGAATGGGTCATTTACTGACATCATTTATGTCTTCCAGACAAGTGAACCAGGAGTGCAGAAAATCATTTATGGGTTTTAGGGCTCATTCATGAGTCACTGTATAGGACAAATTGAAATGTTGACTTGAAGACCTTGGATGAAATGTCAGAGGATCACCAGTGTCATTAATATTTATCCTCTAGGTGACTGATATCTTTAGCAAATTTCTGACAATTCATCCAATGAAGATTTTAATAGTAAATGTATTTATCAGTGTATTATCCCATCACACGTGCAGCCCACAGTACTGCCAACACTACTGCACTGTCTGAGCCAAAGGACTGCATGCTTTCATTAAATTACTTGAGTGAATATATTTTATATTTTTTGTGATATTTCAGTCAGATAGTAGCCTAAAGCAAAGCACACACTCTACAACTTGTTACTTGTTTTTACCATGTGGGATGTTGCTTGATTGCATATGCTAATGGAGCAGTGTTAATTATCTATCCCATTCATTCTTCATTGTAAAACATGTATTTAATAAATTGGTCATTCACTTTAAATCCTTAGTTTGCACACAGCCGACAATGCTGGCTCACAAAAAGTACCTTTTTATATTAGTCAACAAACAAAATAGCTAACTCATCACTTAGCACGTTAAATCTGCTCCTGTGAAAAGTTTTAATTTTAAATAGGCTTTCAAACAAACAGCAATGGTCAATCAGGAGTAGCTTTGCCAGGAATATTCAAGTTTGTTATGATCTATAAGTCACGCTGACAATGATCCTTTAACTGAAATGTTAACATCTTTTCCCTTTTAGTAATTAGTGCACTCTTTTTGCATTTGAAGAAACTTTTTCGACTTTTTTTCCGTCAGTATGCAAGAGCTTATCATAAAAAAATGGTGGACTGACTGGTCAGTTGGGAAAGGAAGTGCAATCTGTTTTCTTAAGTAAATAACATTTTGTTTTTATGTTTATGTTTTACAAAAAGGCGAAACAACTGCAAGTGCATCTTGTCAATCGAGTGCACATGACCCTGCGTACATAAACATATCTATGTATGTTTACTTGACTGTGCCCCTTGAACACAGTCATGTGAGCAGCAGCTGTTTTCAAGCTGCGTACAGCTTTAATTCTTCTAATTGATAGTGAGTGACACAAAGAAAGCTTCTGCCCCCTCAAGACAGCAGCGTTGCCCTCTCCTCTGCTGCTGATTGAAATATTGCTCTATTCAACCACTTCACTCAGTTAAGTGGTATGTTGCTGCACGGACATGCTTGATACCAATCAATTTACTAACTGAATGAACAGGAATAACTCCCGACGGCTCTGCCCACACACAGGTGTTATGTCACCGAGCTCAGAGTGAGATCGATAGGTGCTTCAGTTTTGTGTAACGCTGTATCTAACTGTGAGTCTGACCCGTGGCTACAAGTGAGATATAGAACCCACTTCAGGATGAAATGATTTTCCCTGTGAGATATGGACCGAGTGCATGACCCACTTTGACAGCTCTGTTACTGAGACAAAATGCTGCCACTAGTGTGATGTGATGCCCCAGGGGGGGCCATTGGCCTCCCTGGGCTCAAATGGCTCACCAGCATGTAATCATGTTTCTGTAGTGAATCTGCAATGATGGCCACCATTTTACCTTGCCTCCTTTTTTGGCTTGATATCCTCCATGTAAGGTCCAGTAGTGCTCTGCCCATCTTACAGCACGGGAGCTATGGATGCCGCTCCTCTTGTTTTTCTGAGCTACTGTTGAAGCAGAGCCTGGGTTTGATCCAGCTCATTAAAACCCAGTTAATGTTTGTGCTGATGGCTCCGCAGAGACAGCCAGAGAGACAAGCCAGTGTTATTCCTGCCTCTGATGAAGCGTCAGCGTAAAGCCTTTATGGCTTACAGATGGAGGAAAATTCTCCAACAATACAATACCCTGCTCTGTAGGGATATCTTTAATTCACACACAAACATTCCCAATTTAATATTGTCAGTGTGAAAAGCCTTTTATGGCGTGAAGCATAATATGTGCACGAGTGTGTACTCGAGTGTGTATCTGTGTACGTGTGTATGAGAAAGGGAGAGAGTTGTAAATGTGCTGTGGTTGTGGTGTGTGTTGACAGCGAGAAGACATCTGGAACTTAGGAATTAGATTTGTTTTTGAGAAAAACAACATTCAGACGATCTCTGTTTTATATTCAAATGTTGTGTCAGTTACCCACCCTCCCTCCTGTCGAACGGGTGTTTTCTTACATTTGTGTTCAATCATCTGTCGGGGATGCTCACACCCACAGCCACAGAGAAAACCCATCCTACATGTGATTACAGATACTGTCACAAAAGAAAGTGAAAGTAACAGAAATGAGTAATTTATTTTTCTTTTGTGAGAGTAAATATGACACTTCTGGCACATTCTCAGAGAGGTGCTGCATAAATTCTAAGTGAGAGCGCTGGGAAATATATTCAGCCACATTTGTTGTTGTTGTACAGGCGGTGTGGTATCTTGGCGAGGTGGGTGAGCGCTGAGGTCAGATAAGCATTCCCAAAGCAGGAGATGGAGGTCAGCGTGCAGAAAGCCTCGGGCTGGAGATGCTGAAATCTCCTCACATTAGTCTTGAGAATGTGACCTTTTCATTGGATGTTAACATGAATTTACTGACTTTCACTCCACTGTTATAAGTGATTCTATTTATGGCTGCATGTTTGACATCAGCGTCCTGCGTCATAGACTGTATAAAAATAATGGATGTTGGCATGTTGACGTCACCCATTGGTTTGTGGATTTCCGTTTTGAAACCTTGAGTTTGGCATTTTGGTTGTCGCCTTCTTGGATTTTTGGAGCCAGAGGTGACCGTGTTTGGGAGAGAGGGTGGAGCAAGTTGTAACGTTAGCTGCTAGCTTGTTTGGCGCGGTGCATAGAGTGCTGCAGGGATGATGGTTTTTTTGTAGGCTGACATGGAAGTTAGCGTCGCTTTGGTTCCTTGTGAAAAAGCCTGTAGGATTTTCTCACTGGATTTTGGGTTATTGCAGAAAATAGGCTCTGTGGCAAACAAATGTTTATGATACTTACACATTTTGTTCAGCAAGATAATCTTGTCTCTAAACAAATGAGCACCACTTTATGATTTTTGCGGCGTAAATGCAATTGCCAGAGGTAAAAATCTAACGTTAGGCTATAAATGAACTACACCATGGTAGCATGACTTAACGTCACCACCACAACGAGGCTGTAAAGCTGTGTCCAGTGTGATGGCGTTCTTGTTAGCAACCAAAAGTTGGACATTTTAACATGGGGTCTGTGAGGACTGACTCGCCCTTGGAGCCAGCCTCAAGTGGCCATTAGAGGAACTGCTGTTTTTTGTGTGTGTGGTTTGTTTTTTGTTTTTCTTTGGGCACTTTCATGTTGACTTCATTTTTCAGCCCCAGAGCTCGCCACTTGGTGTCAGATCATCACTGTCATCAATTCATCAACATGTCCACTATTAATTGCATCACGCCAACTGTGTAATCTCAGACTGACCTTTTGACCCTTGTGTGCAGGTGTAAAGGGGCCTCTCACTATGGGCTATCAGCAGACAGGAAGCGGCGCTCGCAGGAGGGCGAATGCACCGACAGCACGTCAGAACTCACCATCGCCACGCTGCCCAACGATGGCCCCACCTCCGCCGCTGTGGCACTCCTGTCAGACGAGCCCGGTCTGGTCAACCCCGCCTTCGACCCCAGCATGGAGGACAACAGTCAGTCAGGCAGCACGACCAGCCTAGCCGCCCGCAGCAGCAGCAAGAAGAGTGAGTGTGAGTGGGCGAACGGATGTTTGTGCGTGGTCATGTTCGGTCCTGCATGACGTTATCCTGTAGTTATCTGAGGCGTGCGAAAGAGAGAGGGAGCTACAGGGAGTGTGTTTGCCAGAGTGACAGATTGAAAATCAATACAGAGTAGAGAGCTCTCTGGTCACAGTTACATAGTCTCCCGGTCAAAACCACACGCCAGTGATCTATGTTCAAACATACGTTTACACCTGCAGACTCACAACGTATAACCCAGGTGTTCGTTCAATCTCAAATACAGTCTTTGTTCTTTCTAATGGTCTCTGATAGAAATCCTATTAGCCAATTAGCTCTACTGCCTTGTTTTTTTCCACCAATCCATAAAAACTCTCTTTGTGGAAAACAGCAGAGAAACACAGAGCGAGGGAAAGTCACTGAGAGGGCAGGTACATTATGCAGTCAAGGAGAAATGGAAGGAGAGGTGGGTTAAATATAGCCTGATGCAAGTGTGTGTTAATGCCCAATGACGTGATCACCCCTCTCCTTCCATTTCTCCCACCTGTGAAACCAGGAAGCAGTCACGAGTGTTCCTCTCTGCCCCTCCATCCCTCCCCCAACCCCCCCACTACCGTGAGCGTACGTGCAGTGGGGACACCAAATGACGCTGCACCAGCACTTTAGACCCGGCCGGCTGAGCGCCCACAACCACCATAAGCGCCACTACTGCTGAACAAGCTGACAGCTCCAGAAGCGGCTGGCGCTTTTAAAGAATAATGTGGCTGTCAGGAGCTCTCGCATCTCCCAGAGCCCGCAGAGGGAGGGAGGGGCGCTGCAGAGGCATGCTGCCCCGTGCTCAGTGCAGCCAGGCTGGGGCTGCTGCTTATCCACTGCAGCCTCCTGTAGCCTGCCAGTCTTTTCCTGAGAAAAGCAAAGTACCAGACAACAGTCTCACAGGAAAGGTCTGTTTTGGATGTGGTCACTAGAGTCCACAGTGTGTTACATCACCGCTGAAGTTACGCAACCATGTAACTATACTCAGCACGGATTGGCTTTATTAATTAAAGAGCCACTGGTTGAAAGCAGCTCCTCCACACACACACACACACACACACACACACACACATAAAAGATACTTTATTGGAGCTTGTTGAAAGTTGCGCAACAAACAAACCTCTGAAAACTGAAAAGGATGGACTGGAGGCAGAAAATGTCCTCGTGCCTTTCACTGAGACCACCGCATTGACACAGTGGGTGTCACAGAGGGCTTCAGAAAAAACACAAGCCTGTCAGCAAAAAAAAACTGAATCTGTCTTGACTTTTGCCTTTAAGGTGCGCTGTGATTTCTTGTAAACTAAGTTGTGTTTACTGACCAGAATGCACTTTGCATCCTTGAGGTCGAACAACTTTATTTCCTTCCTCATAAAACATCTAGAGAGCTGATCTTTTTAAATTCTGTATTGTTTACATTCATGTGTAGTAAGGATGCCCGATCAAATACACTGCATGGGCACAGACACATACTGACCTCTGAAGCAGATTGAGTATCAGCCATGACATAACCAATCCACACTACATGCAGTTTATTTGTCAGTGTCAATTTAAATGTTTCCACTATCAGTTACAGTTAAATCGATTTATATCAGAATGAGCCACTGACACATTACCTTACATAAAATGATTTCCATAAGTTCCACACAGTGAGATATACAGATTTTCACCGTAGGAAAAAAGAGAGCACTGATAACTGATCGGTGCTCAGTATCAGGAGACACTCTGAATTTAGACATGAGAATTGAATCAGGAAGGAAATAGTCGGCAAGTGAGTTTCAGCTCAACTTGACTGTTTTGTTTCACTCTCACTGCTCTGATAGTTTTTTTCTGCTGCAGCAGGCAGCTGTTTTCATCAAAAGCCTCCACAAACCCACTGTACACTACCTGCTCAGCACTGATCTCTATAAACAGATATTTTAGTATGTATGCAGAATGTTTAGGCAACTGTACAAGACATCTTTTTATTTGGCACCAGAAGTTTTCTGTTTGTAGTCTGAGTACTGTTGACCAATCATGTCTGCGCAGGCTTTGGTTGCCTGCAGATAATCAGTCTGTTTGAAGAGAAAACGAGGCGGAACGCATTGGCTGAAATGCAATCTTGGTACCCATCGGCTATCATCTGTCAACAATTTAGCTTTTTATTAGCTTTTTGTAATTGATCTGCATTCATATGCAGATATTTGTTTAGAGAGATCAGCCAAGTGTTGTCTAGACCTGTCTCAAGTTGCTCACTGACTGTAAACAATGAGCAGTGCAAAGAAGAGAAAATCTTGGCCAGATATCTGCTGGCTACACCTGCAAAATATTTCCCATTGCACCCTTAATCATCATGAGACGATAGCTGATGGATTCCAAGACTAGCTGAGCACCAAGCGACTAGCTGGTGAACACAGTGGAGCAGCTAAAGAGCCAGATATTTCCCTTAGGAGTGGGCAGAGACCAAAAATGAGCTAAAAGCGAATTGATAATGTTGCTCCATAACTGCTGGACTTGTAAACATGCTACTGTTTGCTAAGACATTCTGCATATTGACTTAAAAGGTGACGATATGTCGATGTTGTGTTCATAACTAGTTTCTGCTGCCCCAGCGTGACGAAAGAAAAAAGTTATTGCAGGGATCATGTTTTCTTGCTGGCAGCCTTTCTTGCCTCTGTGGGGGCTGTTGCGTTGCGGTCACCAGCTGTCAATCAGCTGAATAGCCTGAGACTTGTGGCAAGGATGTGTAACACGCTGCACATGTGTGTCCTTGCGCATCCTCGTGCACATGCACGATACAAATATAACAGGGACACACTGTCTCTTTGCTCTATGGCCCTACTAAAGATCAAAAACACAAGGAGCGGCATCCCTCTGTTTATCTCACTATCATTAAAATGAAGGGGGAAATGATTGCTGAAAATTTACCACAGTTGTGCAATGTTATTTTACAATAGCACCATTCAAACTGGGCCTCTTGTATAAGACAGGTATTTTATCTATTCACCAACACACCAACACTGATCTCATTCCCTAAGCCACGAGGAGGCATTTGATTGGCTGTGAGGAGGCAGATTCAGACAAGTCCGGGCATGTTGAGTGTGAGGTAATCTATAAAGTGCCTCTGTTTTCTCCCCTGTGTTCTTTGCAGTCAGAAATTTTGACCGTTCTTCAGTGAGAAGCCGTTCCTTCAGGAGGCTGAACCGAGCATTCAGCGTCCTGCGGAGGACAAAGAGTGGCACCGCAGTGAGCAATGAAACATCCGAGGAGAGAGACAATGCCAGGAATTCCAGTGTGCCACAGGAAGGTAGGGATCAAGGCCTGCATCTCATCTCTTCTCTTGCCTTTGTTACTTAACGTGTACATTTTTGGGCTTGTGTCGTGCATTGTTGTGTGTTGATGTCACTGCTGCATTTGCACTTTGATGATTCCCCGAAGAGGGCTCCAGGGAGACAGCTCAACGTGTGTGCGTGTTTCCAAATGTGTGTATTTGTGATGTTCCCTCAGCTGTGCGAGGAGGGTGACACGGCTGGGAGCCTGCAGTGTAACAGTAGCATATGTTTCTTTAATAATTCAGCTGCAGATTGCATAAGTCCACTGGTGCATCGCTAGAGATGGATCAGAGGAAGAGTGGTAGCCTGAGGCACTTTAGACAGGGATGGGATACAGGAGGTCACTGGAGAGGATGCCCTTCTCTTCTCCACCTCCAGTTCTTCTCCTCCTATATCTCCTTCTTCTCCATCTTCACCCCCCTTTCCACTCATCCCGTATCCCCTCCTCCTCTCCTTCGACCTCCAACACAGCCAGGGTCAACAGGTTTGCACCAACTTGATGGAGTAGTCCCCAGGGTGCACAGTGCTCTTGACATGGTAGATCCATAGGATGCTTTGTAGGAGGAAAATGTGCTCTGGAGATATTTAATGTAATATCCACAGCCAGACGCTCTAGACAGTAAAGTGGAGGACATATAGTCAACCATAAGAGAGCATAATGTCGAAGTAGAACTGCAGCGTGACGAGAAGAGGAGAAGGAATGTGGTATTGCGTAAGAATGAAGGATGACGAACGATCAGGGACTAGATTATTCTCTGAGGCCATCACTGAGGAGGCTGAGAGAATAGATTAAATATTCATTGCCTGCCGCTGGAGAGACAAAGATAGACGGAGAGGATGGAAGGCTGAAGTAGAGATAGACCCATACAGAACAAATGGAGGGAAGAGCGGATACGGTAAAAGACAATGGAGATAAGGAAACAAATAAAGCCATAGCAATGTCCCCAAAGATGGAAAAAAAGAGAGGAAAGATGGGATGAAGGAAGACGTTGAGAGAGGTTGAAAGGGTGTGTGATGGAGAGGAGGAAGGGTTATATAATAGCTGCAGGTCTCTGTGTTAGTGGTCTCCACCCCAGAAGCAATCTGCTGCGATAAAGACAAAATATTGACTTTGGAACGGAGAAAGTGCAGCGTGAGTAGAACGAAGCGACTGAGGCTACGGAGCTAGAGACACAGAGGGATACAGGCCGCTGAGGAATAAGGAGAGACAGAGACATTCTTCATAACCAAAGAAAAAGAAATAAGATGAGGAATACATCTTCTCTGTTATTTATTGGCCAAAGCTGTTGGCCATAGTAGTCGTAAAAGATCCCCACCCACCTCCACATGGTCCAGTTTAGGATGTGTCACTCTGCTGTTGAGTGGAATTCACTCCCGGGCATGAGGGCAGCTTGCACCACTGAATAGCAGACAAGTACATATTTCTCAGGAATTTGAAGTATTACAGAGAGGTTTTGTATGCATAGTAATCTTACTTACACGTGAAGTAACATCCTGCATTTATTGTTATTACAGAATCCTGATCCGAATCATGAGGTAAAAATAAGTGAAAAAAATCAACTACAAATGCAAATTTAAAGTCTTAAAGTCAAACTTTTGTGACTATCTTGTGCAGATTTCAAGAAAAATATAACATAACTGCCTTTTAGGATTTATATTTTCACTGTGCAGTGGTCAGAATAAGTGCAAAGTTTGTCCGAATTATAACACTCTTTGCACCCCCGCCCATGTAATAGCCTTGTGGAAATTTGAAATTGCGGGTTTTCCCAAGCATACTTGGTACAGATGTATGTGACTAATGATACAAACATCGAGCAGGATAATCAGCCAAGTAAATTTCCCCTCTCGACTTGTACAAGTTTGTTTTAGTAACCTGAGGGAGTAGAGACAGCTGGCTCCACTGCAGAACCTCTCCACTGCTGTCTACCACTCTTTCTCCCTCAATGTGTCTCTCTTTCCCTCACTTTCCCTCACTTTCCCTCACTTCCTCCCTTGTTATATTTGGCTCTTTGTCAGACTTGGTTTTTCTTGTCGTTGTACAGTAAAACTCAGCCTTTCTCTCCTCCTGCACCTTCTCCCTTAGTGCTGGCTCTTCCTCAGCTGCATCACCTGATTCCTGACGGTGAACTTACCAGTATTAAGATCACACGGGTAGATGCTTCAGAGCCGCTGGCCATCAGCATCGTCGGCGGCAATGAGACCCCGTTGGTTCGCATCCTCATCCAGGATATCTACAGAGAAGGTGTCATTGCTCGGGATGGACGCCTGCTGCCTGGGGACATGATCCTGAAGGTATCACAGTCAAAATTTGTACCACAACTCAATAAGAAGCAACCAAAGTCAGTTTTAAACTGCATCTCTGTTGCCCTCTCAGGTAAATGGCATTGACATCAGCAACGTACCCCACTGCTACGCCGTGGCAACCCTCAAACAGCCCTGCCAGCTCCTCCGACTAACAGTGCTAAGAGAACAGCGCCATCGCTATCGCTCACATTCACACGGCCACCCACACGGCCACGGGCATGGCCATGATGTCGCCGCGGGCCACCCATCTCACGGCCTGCCCCACCATCCCTTGAGGGATGATAGCATCCATGTGGTCCTGAATAAATCCACTCCAGATGAGCAGCTGGGGATTAAGCTAGTGAGGCGGCCGGAAGAGCATGGCGTCTACATCTTTCACCTACTGGAGGGCGGCCTGGCAGCACGTGACGGACAGTTGTGTGTTGGCGACCGCGTGTTGGCTATCAACGGGCACGATCTACGTTATGGAGCACCAGAACATGCTGCTCTGCTTATCCAGGTCAGTTAGCAACTCCTCCTCAAAACCAAATGATTATAGCAGCTCTTAGCATTTTATAGAAAGTTCATAGTTGTCACAGTCAAATTAGTCTACATGTTGTTACAGACCATAAACAACTGTGTTCTGTTCTTACCCGGGTCCCTGAGGTATTAAAGATAATTGTGGTGATTCAGGCTAATTGTGTTGTGCTGTGCTGTTGTGTCTGCACTCGCTGCAGTTAATAGTATTTAATTGTGGTGATTCCCTAATGGACCAGGCCATGCTGCTGCCTCTGGTTCCTGGTTGATGCCAGTCAATGGTTGTGTGTTTGTGGTTAATCGTGGTTAATTGCTGTGTGTTTGCGGCTGACTGTGCAGGGTCTCTGGGCCCAGAGTTCCTGTCTGAGCAGTCTGACTGGCCTCTTCTGGGTCTCTGTGGAGCCAACATGGCCTCTCAGAGCAGGCACTTTCTGTCAGAGATTAACAACTGGCAGGGAAGAAATTAAATTAGTCCAGTTAGGGCAATAATGGGCTGGACTGGCTAATTCTGGAGTCAGCTCTGTGCTACAGAGACCACGGGAAGTCTCAGAGGAATGACAGAGCGCAGGGGGGAAAGGGACGCAGCCAGTCTGTCTGTGTGTCTGTTGGACATCTTGCATGTGAATGTGTGAATGAGTCTGACTCACAAAAAGTACACTTACAAAGTAGGTTGCTACTGAATGGTAGTGAATTTAAGGAATGACTGATCATGATTTCCTGTGAGTTTCACCCCCTCCAGAAGAATTAAACACTATTTTTCAAATGTAATTTTTCAATGTGAACATCTCAAATGAACTCCCATTTTGTAATGTCAGTATACTACCCCATTAACAACAATGTTATGACCTGTTTTAAAGGGAAAGTTCAACTTTTTGGGAAATAGGCTTATTTTTCTTCTGGGCGAGAGTTAGATGAAAAGATTGATACCACTCTCATTTCTGTCTGTTCAGTACAAGGCTACAGCCAGCAGCTGGTTAGCTTAGCGTAGCATAAACAGGAAGAAAAAGCTAGTCTGGCTCTGTCTGCAGTCAACAAAATACACCTACCAGCACCTCTAAAGGCCCGCACACACTAAACTGTCATCAATGAACTAGTGGTGTCAAAGGGCAACTGCTGCATCACTTTACATCATCTGTGTCTCAGCCAAAATGTTGTACCCGAACACACCGCATTCAAGATACATGTACCAGTTAGCCAGTTAGCACATACAACCAGATGTTGAAAGAACAATGGATATTTACTGTGCGCTTGTGAACAATACTGCACCAAGTTACAAACCATTCCTGCTTAACAACATCGCCTTGACTTTAGCCATTTGTTTGTTTTCCTCACTTCTGTTTCAGCCGACCATTGGCTTGTTATCAGAGCCCTTTCATTTGTTTAATTTGTACAAAACCCAAAATGCAACAATTCATCATTTTGCAGGTGATTATGTGCCAAATTCTTCTGTTAAATAAAATAAATCCAGGCTAGCTGTTTTCCTGTTTTCAGTCTTTGTACTACGCTAAACTAACCTGACACAAACAGGCAAACATGAGAGTTGTGTCAATGTTGCTTTAAAATGTCTATTGCCTTCGTATCATTTGCAACTCATGCCTGAACTTTGCTGTCTCTCAATATTCTCCAGGCTAGTGAGGAAGGCGTCCACTTCATCGTGTCTCGTCAGATCTGCCTGCCCACCCCAGACATCTTACAAGAAGCTCCGTGGGGCATGGACGGTCCCCCACCATATTCCCCTGTGGATATAGAGCAAACACTACTGGTGAGCAGACACGTACACATGAGACAAGAACTGTACCAATCCACAGAGACAAGCTTTGTTCCTCCGTCTCCACTCCCCATGATAAATACTCCCTTTCAGGTGCAAATGATCCATGGAGGTATTATTCCGCCATCAAAGCTGAGCATGTCATTCAAGCAGTACCGCCGGGCAGTCTTCCTCTCAGAGAATAGTTGTATCCATATCAGCCATCTTTTTTTTTCAGTACACAGAAAACAACCCACAATGTGTGTGTCTTCCACAATCCCTCTGTGAAAGACCTTTCACAGTTCCTGACTGAACCTTGTGTGAATCTATTTCAAGCTGAAAATGTGTGATTTCAAATTTAGTTTTTAAAGGCAGGCAGAAAAAAAGGCTTTCTCGATCCCCATCCTTAAAAATGCACTTTACATGTACCTTCTGTCAAACGACACACATTTTGGGCTAAATACCCTGTGAAATAATTTAATATCTCTCCTCTGGTGAAGACATCCCACCCTATTCTGCCTTACTCTGCCTCTGATTGGCTTCCCCTGACATTCTTACATCAACAAGTACTAGCCAATCAGAGGATGAGTAGGGTGGATCATGCCTTCGCCATGCCATCGCTCTCCTTGGAAAAAAAAAATTGGTGTACAGTGACTATGATGCTGCAGCCAGCAGCCAGTTAGCTTAGTTCCTTAACTTGAGACAGGGGGAAAGCTAGCTTGGATCTGTCCAAAAGTAATCAAATCCTATCAGACAGCACTTCTAAAGCTCACTAATAACTTGTTAATTAAAAGTCAATGTGCCTGGACTAGAAATAGTCTGGCACACAACCTCCGAAAAAAACACAGTATAATCAAAGGAGATGTAATGTGTTAATTGGTGACCTTTAGAGGTCCTGGTCGTTACAGTACCCTCTGTGCCAGCTGTTTCCCCTACTTCAGGTTTTTATGCAAAGCTGAGCAAAGCTTCATGTAGCTTCATTACTGTACATCCATGACAGAGGTATTGATCATCACATCTAACTTTCAGCAAGTAAGAAAATAAGCATATTTACCAAAATGTCTAAGTATTCCTTTGAAAATAGTCAGAACTGAAGGAATATTTCACGCCCCAAAGATCATTTGTTTGTCAATTATTCGCCCCGTGTTGCATTGAATTTCAGAAAAATAATTTGTTTTTCTTGTGTGTCTTCACGATGAACGAAGAACATTAATTTACAAACTCCAACACAACTTGTGCAGTATAATCCACGTTTTATTTATCCAGTCGCATGTTAAGTAATTTCTACGGTGGCCGAGAGAGGTCACAACACACGCAAACTCCACAACACCCGCAAATCCACACAACACGCGCGCATTAAGAAAACACCCCCAAATTCAGAAAATACATTCATCGATTTCGCAGTTCAGCTTCTTGCCTGTGTTATGAGGATTTGCAGCGTATGTGTTGCGAAATCGCTGAATGTGTTTTCTGAATATGGGGGTGTTTTCTTAATGTGTGTGTGTTGTGGGGATTTGCGGGTGTTGTGACCTCTCTCGGCCACCGCAAGTTTCCAGAAACAAATATTTTTTGGATTCTTTGTTCACTGTTGAGACATGCAAGACATTCTTCACAAATTCAATGTAACACAATGATGAGTAATTATATACAAATGATCATTCATCATGTCAAAAAAGAAACGAGTCTCTACCACCACTGAAAGCCCCCATTTTGGAAAATATGCAAAAACCTTTCTCATGATAATGTACATATGTACCCACAAAGCACACCACCCAGTAGTGTACAGTACACGCAGTATAGCTTGGCAGAGAGTGTGCACAGTGTTCACACAGCTATAGTCAGTGCCGTGCCCCGGGGTCAGACACGTGACAACAAGTGATCTCCTGCTGTGAACGCAGCAGAAATGTGTGAATGCAGCACATTAGCGAAGCGGCACAAGCTACATCCCATCAACCTCAATGTGTCTGTGTGTTATTCATTACAACTCTGCTCTCCTTCGCTCTCCCCCATCTGACACTCAAACACACTCGTCATAAATAAAACCTCACTCGCTTTATCCCACACACAGTCTCGTTCAGCAAACCAAAACGCACGACACGACGTCCATGAATAAATCAGTTGCTCTACAGCGAACGAGCGCACCAAATGAAGAGGCACTTGAGTTGCCTCATGCCCTATATAACCACCATATATTATACATTATACCACTTATGCTAATGAGGTCGTTCATTAATTAACAACTATGTCTATGTCACTGGACTCTTGTTCCCATGGCAAAGTATGGATGGTATTCATATCAGTTCTCCTACCATTAAGGAGCTATCACAAGTCCCAGAGAAAACATTCCTTTATTAATATGCAAATGTGTGGCTCCACAATCTAATTAGATTATGAGGTCTATGGAAGGTGCCCTTGCTGTAACAATTAAGTTGATATCATGTTTGGTCTTGATTTATTGTGTTTATAAGAATGTGGATACACAAAGAAAGACACCACGGTGACAACGTCGGTTGTAATATCCTGCACGTTTTAAGATGTATTACTAATTATCCGATGTGACTAATACCGGTACAGTTAAATTCAGTCTGTATGTTTTAGGGGGATATATTGGCAGATATGGAATATAATATAATATAATAACTATGTCTATCTTAGTGTACAGTCACCTTAAAATAAGTATCATTGTGTTTTCATTACCTTAGAATGAGCTGTTTATATCAACATAGGGAGTGGGACCTCATCTATTGAGATAGTCATGTTGCACCACCAGTACAGTAGCCCAGAACAGACAAACTAATCACTGGCTTTAGATAGGGCCATTTGCTTTTTCATGTCAGCCACCGTAGTTCGCAGCCCCTCCGCAAAAAAAGCATTGGAAAAACTTGAGACTGCTTTACTCCGTGTTTTTACCAGTTTAAATCGCCGGGTCCATTTGTTTTGGAGAGGAAGAAATCTCTGCGGATAATTCAGCTCCTGGTAAAAACCTCCTGAACGTCTAGATCTAGATTAGCAGGTGCTAGGCTAACAGCCCGTCTCGACATGCCAAATAGCGTCATCGAAACACTGATTCGTAATGTGAAATTGCTTTACTAAGTGTTTTTACGGGGTTTCACCAGGTCCGTTTGTTTTGGAGAAGAAGAAACCTCTGAGGATAATTCAGCTCCTGGTAAAAACCTCCGAGACAATCGGAATATTGACCAGGAGAAGTTTCAGCTGGTTTCAATTCGGTCCTCACCATGAGATTCCACTAAATCCCCCAAAATCTTACACACTGGACCTTTAATATTTTCAGATCCACAACAGTCCTGTTTTGATGTGTTATGTATCTGTTTGTACATGTGTTAGGTGATTCATTTTCTTCTTCTGGTTGTCCTCTTTAATCAAAGACATACATTCATTTTAAGGAACAAAGAGACAAATACTTTGGCACTAGCAGAAATAGTTTCACTGCAACTTCTCTCTCTCTCTCTGTCTTCTATTCTCTGTGAAGGACTCTTGTCAGAAGCCTGCCTGCTATGAGAAGACAGTTACACTGACTAAGGAGCCGTATGACTCCCTGGGTATGACGGTGGCGGGCGGCATGTCCAGCCGAGGGTGGGACCTTCCCATTTACGTCACAAACGTGGACTCAGACGGAGTGGTGGGACAGGAGGGCTCCATCCGCAAAGGTAAAATGAATGACTACTGAACCTCTTCATGTCTCTTCCCATCGCTTACCTGCACACTCAATCTTGTAATTATCAGAATATTACTCATAATCTTTATTACAAGGATTGTCGTGTTCAGCGCTTCTGTGCAAATGATTATTCATTTAGTGGATGGTGTATTTGTTTTGTGAGGTTGTCGTCTTCTGTGGCTGGCAGACTGTCAGGGATTTGGCTTTGGTGATGACTACTTTGTATATAACAGAGGGGGTGATTGATGAACACTTATGATTCATGTTTCATTATGAAGTGTATTCATCCGGCAGCAAAAAAAGACTCAGTGATGCTGCCGTGGTTCAGTGCTCCGTAAATTGGCTCTAACGCACATCAACAAAAACACAAACAAACGTGACTATAGCAGCGCTCGGGACTTATTGTGTTGCAGAGAATTTGTTGGGAGAACTTAATTATTGCGTTCTATGAAATCAGTCAGCTCTGAAATAGAGCAAAACATAGAGCGGTATGCAAATAACTGGATGTATTAGCAGCAGTCTTGATATCCTATAATGCAGATGAAGGCAGAGGAGTGAGTGATTTTAGCCTCAGCTGCCGATTCCAGCATAACCATCTTAAATCATCACACTGAATCCCTCCTATCTGAGGCTCTGTTAATGACAGGGATGAGAGTAAAGCTGTCATGGAGCATCACAACAACATAAAGACTTCATGAAAACCGAAGTAAATTGAGTCTCTGTTTGCCCTGTGCATGGTTCAAGGTGCACGTAACTGTATTCATATGGGACATTGGAGCAGCAGCAGCTGTCTCTGTTTGTGTGGTTATAAAACATGTTTGTGTATTGTAATAGACTATTCATCTGCATTTGCATATCCGCCTAGGGCAAACGTGTCCTTTGAGTTGCTCACTAGCAAGCTGGACCGTGCCGTCTGTTTTTCTTTGCACCACTTTCATCGCTAGGAGGCTTTTTAAAGCACAGGTGGCGCTCTGTTTCCATCCCCTTTGTGTTGTAAGCAGGAAGGGTGTTGAATATTAAATAGGCAGATGATGAGTCCCTGTCCTATGAGGTCTTTTGAAAAGCATTTATCAGGGCAGTAACCCCGGGCAGAGGATGAGCTGTGTTGTCCACTTCCTCCCTCCCGCAGGTGACATCTTGTTAAACGTGAACGGGGTGGACTTGACGGGGGTGACGCGAGGTGAAGCCGTGGCCAACTTGAAGAACACCTCCTCTCCCGTTGTGCTCAAGGTCTTGGAGATGCGTCCTCCGGAAGACAGCCTGCAAGAGTGCCCGTTGCCGCCCTGTCTCACACCCTCACCCACAGACAGCACCAAGAGCCCACTGCCCAATGACGATTACTCGCCACTGTGGGTTTCATGGCTGCAGCTACCCAGGTGAGCATCGCTTTGTGTCTCTGTGTCCACTCCATATACATTTTTCTACTTTGTCTACTACTTTTTTCTGAGCCCAGTATAATTTACACCCCCCACGTTGGTCCTTTTGACCTCTGCCAGCTGGTGCAAACTGAAATTTTGACAGAGCCAGCTGGGGGAAAGAATACTCATTATACTTTCAAACCAACTTTTCAGCTTAAATATTCACCGCTGTTATATCAGTGGAACTTCTGAGAATAGAAAACTTTCCCTCGGATTGTAACATATGAATTTATCTTAATGGAATGTGTTGTCAGGAGGACAGTGGCGCGCTGACGGCAATAAACAACTGCTGCTCTGGCTTCAAGTGAAATAAAAATGTGTTTCTCCTCAAACAGTGAATTGATTAGGAGTCAAAACCGAGTACTGAGTCACCATGGGAATGTAGTCTAGACCAGCAGTGGAGCTAAAAGGATCTGAATGTAATTTTGACTTAGGCTGTCTTTATGAGACTGATACAGAAGTCCAAATATTCTCATTGTTTCACATCTCCTGAGAGGAAAAGTCACACTTTCATTCAAAGAGCAGCCGGGCCTTTGTCTTCGGAGCGGTTTCTAGCTACTGCGCACACGCTCCGTATGGATATACTGTATATATAATTTAAAGATGCAGTTGAGAGATTAGTGTTTTTAATCTCTCTTGGCTCATGCAGGCATCTCTACTGCTGCAAAGACATTGTTCTGCGGCGGAGCACTTCAGGCAGCCTGGGCTTCAGTATCGTGGGAGGTCAGGAGGAGGTCAACTGCAATCAATCCTTTTTTATCCGCTCCATCGTGGAGGGAACGCCAGCCTACAATGATGGCAGGATAAGGTATGAAGACTTTATTACTGTTATTTCCTGTGAGCAAAATGTTTTCGATTAGCTTCAACACAACCTGTATCTGCAAAGTGTGCCGGTCCGTTCTGGTTCATGAGCTTAAACCGCTTTGACTGAATGCAAACCAGCTGAACTGACACGCTCTGGAAAACTTAAAAGTAGCCTACATCAGGAAGCTGTGCCAATGGTGTCATGTCACTAAATCCAACTTGTATTGCATTAGTAATAAGCAATATGACAATGTGATAGAGATAATATTATGTTTACAAATAGACTGATGTCTAGTGTCTGACAGGCCATCACAATTTCCTGCGTTGCTGAGGCCGGCAACATGAAGGGGATCAAATTTCAGTAGGGGTGGGAGGGGGAAGAGCAGCACATGTTGTGTTTGTATACTAGAAAGTTATTGTGTTTTTGGGGTGATGAGACGAGACATGGCAGGATTGGTCTCAAGACAACATTTTGGATTTAAAGCAGACGAAAGAGGTGTCCTAACTGGCAACAAGCAATGCCGTGCGCCATTTTGAGCTGAACTTGTGTCGGACACTGACAATAACTGAAGAACGGCTGATTGGTGAAGTTAAAATGAGGAATTATCTGTAACATACCTCCTTATTTCACCACAAAAAAAAATAAGGAGGCAGCTGGCTGGAGAAAGATCGCCACGGAGCTGAAAGCTTCTGGTAAAAGACCAATGCTAAAATTAAACCTACTTACAGTTTTAAAGTACATTTATGGGAACATAGCAAGTAGGCTACTCATCCATCTTTTAAGAGGTAAAGTCTCTAGTCTGAGCTCAAGCGCACAGCTGATAGACGCATGTTGTTGTTTTTTTATGTCATGTCACAAAAGTGCATATTTAATGGATTCAGTGTTGACAGAGAGCTCCGTTGTTACGGGACACAATAGGACGCTCGTTTGCTGTTGGGACACGGTGTCATTATGTTCTCAGGAGCAGATGATGAGTCAGTCTGGTGTTCGGCTTATTATCCAACCCTTTTTGAAGACTTGACACTGGCCCTACCCTAAAATTTCCCTGTTTTTTAACATGTATATCTGTCAAGTAATTTCTGGATGTTAATTAACACAACCCTACGTTAACCGTGCTTTCTCAATGGCCCTCTCACTCTGTGCAGGTGTGGGGACATCTTGCTCGAGGTGAATGGGAAGAGTACATGGGGGATGACCCACACAGCGTTGGTGCGCCTTCTAAAGGAGCTCCGGGGCAGGATCACCCTGACCATTGTCTCCTGGCCGGGCAGCCTGCTGTAGCGGCGCTCCAAGTCACCTGGCGCTGCTTCAGCGGCATTGACCGAGGAATGTGGAAGGCAGAGCTTTAGACTGGCTGACCACCCTAAGCTTGCTGTGTGCGGGAGAAGCTTAGAATAGTGTTATAGCTGTGTGGATATCTCACTTCTGATGGACAGCAGAGACTTTGCCAGGAGTTCGGAGAGGGACAAACATGAGACTGGATTGTTACCAGAGGTCAACTTGCCCCCTCCGAGTACACTGAATGTGGGGAGGATCGACGCCTGAGCCACTTCTGACCAGGATGTTGGTGTTATCTGTTTGGAGGACATGATCATTCTCTGGCACAGCATCCAGTGAGTGGGGTGGGCGGATCGAGAGGAGACACAACACGTTGCCAATTCCAGTAGTTATATATTAGAGTATGCGTTAAGTTGGACTCACATTTCTTTACTGTAAATGTTGGGTGTCTAAAAAAGTACTGATCCAAGCACTTGTAATACATTTCTTTTGTTCGTTTGTGGTATGGCCTTTAAATATAGGCTCCATTCTGTTTGTACTGACAGTGGTTGTCTTCTTCATCCGTTTGACCTGAGGACACGTTGCCAAGTAGTCGTCTGTGTTGAGGTTTCTTTCTTTTATTTCAGAAGCTATGGCAAAATTATCCAACCACTGGCAAAAAAATATATAAAAAAGTAATGGATCAATGTGTTCATAACATGTTAAAAGATAATATTTAATTAGGTGACATTGTGGAGGCCTTACTAATTTTCTTACTTTTAAGAAAAAAAACTGACTTGGTTTCTGTGTATCAGTGGATGGTCTGAGGCCATTCCACTGTGGTTCTGTCTGTCACGCTTCGGCCTGTGTAGTATATCTGATGGTACATTTGGTTAAATGATCAATAAAGTCATTTGAAAAACAGAGTTGTGTGAGAAAAGCCTTCCTTAAAAGCTCCACTTCAACTCAACAAAAACACACTACAAGCTTGTGCAACATAAACATTTCTATACAATATATGCACAACATTATCTTTAGCTTCTCCAATAAAATTCTAATAAAAATCACATTTTCTGATAAAACAGAGTAGGATGCCACAAGGCAGTTCCTCTCATTAAATAGTCTGAGAGACTGACTGTCAGTCAGACTTTAATTTCCTCTCTTGGTTAGCAGAGGACATCTTGTTGGTCTCCTTTTCCTTCCTCTTTTTCCTGGCCCTTTTCCTTTTCTTTCTACTCTGACTCTCTCCTTCCTCACCACCATTCTTCCTTTCCTTTCTGCTGCTGCTGAGGACATACATGACAATCACATGATAATTCTGTCGTCTTTGCTGTTTTCTCATTAAGACTACGTGAATGTGTGTGTTAGACCTGAGTGATGATTTTTACCCTCCTTCGTTGTTATCTCCGTGCCTCCTCTCTCTGTGCCGTTTGTCTTTTTTCTCTCCACTGGATCTGGCCAAACTGTGGTGTTTGTGCCCTCGCTCCGTTGTGTCCCTGCGCCTTGTTCGCTCCTCCCCGCTGAAAAATATCATACACACACACGCAGTGTATTTTTTTACATTTGCTAACGATGAAGCTGGAGGCTTTTTCTTCGGGAAATAACACAAAGGGAAAAGCAGCCCACAGGAATGAGACTGCTGGCCTTTTTCCTTTTCTCCACTGGGAGAGAGATAAGTCAGAACTCAAGGGACCAAAACCTTAACCACAGTGCCTGCTGCTGAGCTTTTGTAGCCTCCTCACAAAGAGCCTGACACTTGTGTCCCAGCATGCCCTTTACTGTACATTAAAGCCAAGCAGGCATGCTGCAGTATCCTCTTAGATAGAAAAAAACTTACTATTCACTGTAGGATCTGATCGGTTATAAATTACTACACACCTCCCTTCATATGACCTCTGAAAACACATGCAAAAACATGCAAAGCAGGACAGATAGATCACTGGTATCAGATGTTGGTTGTTGGGTGGAATGAACACCTGCAAACATGCTTCAGCTAAAGGTTAGAGTCTTGTTTTTCCAAGTGTTTTCTGCAGCACCCTATGTTGTTTGAAAGAAATACTTAAACCCCCAAATGATTGTTTGTATATCAATTACTCACCCTGTGTTACCGTGAATTAGGGAAGAAAATTAGTTTTTCTCTCACACCTCCATGATGAGCGAAGAATCCAGAAACAGAGAAATTGATTCACTGATTAATCAGAGTAGAAGAGGGGCGCGTTTAAAAACAGTAAAACCATAACCAAACATCTGTTCACACACGCCCATCTTTAAGGGCCTGGAAAACACAAGGTCAGGTGCTAGGTGCTACTCTTGTGCCTTTTTTGCAACAGCTTTCAAGAGCGTGGTGGCAGGTTAATATGCACAGTAGTGTGCAGGCCTATCGTCCGTGGGACAGATGTAAAGTTTTGGCAGCTCTGCACACTCTGCTGCGTTCCAAAAGTTAAACTCTGTTTATCTCAGGGTGAAGCTGTCATGCCCTGAAAAACAGGCGCTTGGGAATGCATGCGCACCATGACAGCGTCACTCTGCCATTTGAGTGCACCTGCCACAAGTCTACATTGAAAACAATGAATTTGGGGGCACAAAAATGCCGCATGTGTAGGGCTCCTTAGTCAGTGTAAAGCAACTCTCATTTATTCAGTCGTATGCTCAGTACCTCCCAAACGCATGCATTCTTGCTAAAACCTTGTCATTTAAAACTGTTCCACATACGAATAGAGTACCTGGGCAAGCACGTGAGTGTTTTAAATATTAAGGTGTTACCGAAAATATGTTTGGGAAGTACTGAGCATACGACTGGATAAATGACACTTGGATTATACTGCGCAAATATAGTTTTGCTATTGTTAAATGTGGCCACTTTTCATCCCAATTCATCAAGAAATTTTGCGGTTTGTGGATTCTTCATTCACCATGGAAGCATTCAACAAACAAAGTTTTCTTCACAATTTCGGTGTAACACAGAGCGAGTAATTAATATATAAATTATCATTTTGGGGGTTAAGATACCTTTAACAACAGTCCAAGGGTGCCTCAAGACTGCGTTTCACCTCATCTTCAAACATTAAACAAAACAAAAAACCTAAGATACGACCTTTAAAATCAGTCTGTTGAATTTGCACTCATGCTGCAAGACTGGTGACAACAGCTCCCAGTCACTGGTTGTCATAGTAACTAGCAATGTACTTTTCGGTAACAGGTTTTCAGGTGCACGGTAGTCAGAAAAAAGCATCTATCATAGCAAGCATTCCAAATACTTGTCACTATGTGGCTCATAGTTTTTCACAGAGGGGGGAATTTAGCTGACCCACACCAGACTGCTTCATCTGCAGGGAAAAACTGTCAAATGCAGAAATAATACCATAAAAGACATTTTGCAAACTCTAAAATATAAGCTAATTTTACTTTTGAACAGGGCAAAAGGAACTATTTCTACCTATTAGCATCCTTAATCTTTATTTATTTTAGTACGGGGGCTGCCATTTAAAAAAAAAAATCACCACTAGAAATACTATAGTATCCCATTATAGTATCTGCCTGCTCTGAAGGATGCAGTCTATTACAGCGTAACCTTCAGAGGGCGTCTCTGGTAATCAGAGGCTGGTTGGCTGCAACACTGTGTCCTCCCGATATGAGATGCACCACAACGTAATTACACGTTACCACCACTACAGTCTCACTCATTATGCTTTAGTTAATCAGTACTGTAAACATCTCTACAGTTAGTGTATAAGACAAGATGGCTTTATCAGCTCCACTCTGCCTGCTTTCTGTTTTATTAAAGAGACAAAATACAAAGAATTTGAATTAAGTGAAATCTTTCTTCTCGTGTCACAAACAGAGCCCCCACATCTGCTTCTGGTCTCACCAGGAACAGTGGAAAGATAGTGAGGGGCTGGCACCAAAACAGGATTTAGCTTTCTATCTGCCCTCAGCACCATTTGTTTCAGTTCCTTGGACAGCAACCACCGAGCCATCTGTGTTTGTGAGAACGAACACTGATTGTTTGATTTGGCCAAATGGACCACCATTTAATCAGGTTATTGAGGGAACAATGATTGTGTAAAAGCACCAATGCCAATCAGTTTGCTGCAGACAGAACAAAGATATATTATTTCTGTTGAAGGCTGAGTGTAAAATCGAACAAAATTGGGGGCTCAGGTCAATTTAAAGCTACCAAAGAGAAAAAAAAGTGGAAACTGCAGCTGAGTGTGTGAGAAACAAAAATGTTTTGTAAGAGATTACCAGTGTACAGTGCCCTTGGGAAGAGAGCTTTAACCACCACACAAAGTGAGCAAGCGTTCAATTGTGCTTATTTTTCAAGGAGATAATTTTCCTCTATTTTCAAGAGCAACTCCAGCATCAGTTCTTGTTCTTGGCCTTGTTTCATCCAAAGCAATATGAGCAGTTGATGGTCTTTCTTATGCTGCTTCTCAATGCTACACAGCACACACATCTTTGGGGGAGGTGATGGGCTGGCCATAAAAAGTGGGAGTAAATCCAGCTCACCTAGCACCACAGCTCAGCCGAGGAAGGCACCATTAATGTTTACATCTCGCATTATCACAAGCACAAGCCTCTTGTTTATGTGAAAATAGTTCCAACATGAAATTCATCCATCTAGCTCCATTTTGTTGAAGAGACGACAGACACCTCTATGACTGATTTCTCCAACACTCAGCAACTCACACAAAAACAATCTAGATTTATAAACAGCACTACAGGTAAGAGGAAATGTATGTATTTTTGTTTTTTGGGGTGAACTGTCCCTTTAAGGCCCATACAGAATTCAGTGAATACAAATAATATTGTGCATTGTTTGTTAGTTTAAAGCAAAAACTTTGCCATCTGCTGAAGGGGAGTCTGTAATGTGTGTGTACATCTACAACAATGTTTTTCTCACACTCCCTCGCCTCAACAAAAGACACCATGGCAAAGCTTGCACTTTGCAGATTTAGAATAATCACCCTGACCTTTAAGAATCATCACGCTGAAGGCGTTTCTCTCTGCCACAATAAAAGTATCATTTTGCTCAAAAAAGTCTATAGGAGAAACACAGATACGGCACCGCTAAGGCAAACAGCTCACACATGGCTGGAGTAATTATTACCATTCACTTGTTTAACACAGAAAAGAGAGACAGTGCGAGCCTTAAGGGGCAGAGTTGTTGCAAGTACAAAGCTAAATATATTCAATATTTGGAGACAGCTCTTGTGTTAGCAGCGGGGATTAAGACCCAAGGCCCACATTTGTTCTTGCTCAAAGCCATTAGCTTTAACACAGAAACAACCACCTCACACAACGCCAAGAACACAGTCAAACAGTTCCCAAGGAGACAGTGTTAGAAAGAGTAAATTATAGCATAGAGGCCTTGGGATTTGTTTTCACATTTTATGATTTTATTAATCAGTGGTGCCCAGGCCTGTCAGGGCAGGCAGTATCGCAGATTTCATAATAAGATGCCTGAGCCTGTCGCGGTGTAATTTTGTCCGCTCCATCCCCGCAGTCATTAAACTGAGAAACCCAGATGATTCAGTGAGCCACACTGCGGATATGAAACGCAATTTATGATTGGCACAATTAACATGAAAGCAATATCCACAAGAATAAATAGCAGCTGCGAGTGAAGGGATAGAATGAAACGTCTAATGACTCACAGAGCAGGAGATGTTGTTATTTCAGCTACATTATGGTGGAGAATTATGGCGGAGTCGCAAGAAGAAACGCAACTGTGCCAGTGTGGGCAGTACCGTGGGGTCAACAATAAGCCACCTTCTCTGTACGGGCGAGTGTTTGATCTCTCAAACATGACTTACGTAACAGCCCCAAAGTGTCAGGGGCCACCCGGGCCTTCACTTGCAAAATGTCATTCAAATGAACATGTAGCGACCAGGAGGAGACTCAGAATGGCCCCAAAGAGACACAAAAAGACCACAAGGAGCTGCAAGGAGACACATAATAGCTACAGAAACGGGCAAAGAGACACAACATGACTACAGAGTGACAACCCAAACATAAAGAGACAGGAAGTGACCACAAAGCCACACAAAATGACAGAAAAATACACAAAATTACCTTAAAGAGACCCAAACAACTACAAAAAAACATGCCAAAAGATGCAAAACCAACACAAAGTCTATGTGTCTTGCTCCTATGTAGGACAGGTGGTATGGCCCTTTGCATTTCTGTGCTCAGGGGCACATTGTCTCATTATCTGCCCATGCTCTCAAAGATTATATCAATTTTTTAAGACAAAAAGGTAACATATAACTTAATTCAACCTAATTTGGCTTTACTGTCTCTCCCTCTATCTCCTTTCTCTCCTGTTCTTACCTTCTTTTCTACTCAGTGATAACAAGGCTTGATATTTACATATTAGAGTCAATTAATATGTAGATTCTACTAATGTGACCTTACTTGGTAACGCTGACACATCCCATGGTGCTATGCGTCTAAAAGCAATTGCACAGTCAATCCCACTTAGACTTTTTTCAGGCACTTGCCTTGTTTGTTTTTCTCTAAAACTGCCTCTGAAGCCAGACACACGTAAAGCCACAGAGCCACCTGGGTTCGTAAGGAAGAGCTCTTTAATCAGGTTATTGATGGAACCATGGTTGTGTAAAGACACCAGTGCCAATCAGTTTGCTCCAGAAAGAGCAAAGATACTACTAAGAAGCCAATATTTCCGTAGAAGGGTGAGTGTAAAATCGAACAAAATTGGTGGCTCAGGTCAATTTAAAGCTACAAAAGAAAAGAAGTGGAAAGTGCAGCTGGGTGTGTGAGAAACAAACATGTTTTGTAAAGGATTACCAGTGTGCAGTGCCCTTGGGAAGAGAGCTTTAACCTACACACATCAAACAAGTAAGCAAGTGTTGCTGGCTGTGATTGGGAAGACAAAGAGGCTAATGCAGAGGAATGTACGCCAGTGAGCTACGTATGTGAAGCTAAGACAGGAAGTGACGCTGTATGTTGAATAAATAAAGACAGACGGTAGCGTTGAATGCAAGGACAAGCACTGCAGAAGCAACATTAAAATTGATTAGGTACAGAGCCTGAGATTGGCTGTGGAAAGAAATGAGTTTCATGCATGAAAAGTTGAGTCAGAAAGACAGAAAGTATGTCACATTAAGGGCTAAGTAAGTTGGGTAGGGGGGAGAATAAAAACAGATGTCGGTGGAAGAATACACAGGCCCCAAGTCAGACCCTGAAGCCAGGATAAAAGTGGCAGCATGCACAAAAGCAGCTGAGGAAAATCAAGTAAAGACAGGTTTTTACTGTACCCGTCTCCGCCTATGGTAGAAGAAAGGAGGCAAATTGGATCTTGCTATGCCTAAATCTAAAACAAAAGCTGTAAGGGAGACAGAGCAGCTCGTCCAAATCAAAAGGCTGCCATCAAAGTTGCATTGAGGATATTTTTGAAACTACAGGCAAGACTTATGAAAGTTAGGAAAATGTACCGATCCAAATGTTTCCAGCTAAGGAAGGAGATCACTCTGTTGTGCATTAATGCAAAATGAATAAGACTGTTATTGTTTACTGCTGCAAATTAGTTTGAGGCTGTAAAATGTTATTGCCATGCGTTTGCTGTAGCAAATTAGCAATGCTCTAATTTGGTTTCATTGCATTGTATTACAGCAGCCCTTTTTTCAATTATCAGTTCCTGTTCCATATTCGGAGTCAGCTAAACCCTTTGTTAACACTGGAACTAGCCTTACAGCATTTTCTAATGAAGCTTTTAGTGCAAGTTTAAGCAGGAAGACAATTATCATTTTAATTTCCTCATCACACTGGGACTTCTCCGCTCAATTATTATCCAATGAACTTAGCGGCTAATGTGTGCAAGATTTTACTATCGACCAATGATCAAACTAGCCAAAGGGTATTTAAATTAGATTTACGTCCCTTTGAACATGTGTGCGATGCTGTGTGTAAGACCTAGACACAAAGTGGATGTTGCGTGTTACCATTGACTTGTGTGTGTGCACATGTGCACATGAAAGAGACAGAGTCTGAGGCAGTGCCAGCTGATGAGAAGATGAGAGCCACATTTATCATAAGAGATGTAATCTGCAGTCAGTGTTGACCAAATGGCCAATCAGCTCCTCAGCTTCCACCCACTGGGAAAGGTGGATGGGTCGGATGCAGGGGAGGAGAGACAGTATATCACCCACCGGATAAATGCATGGGTGAAAATGTGAGTGTCAAGCTCATGGAATCTATTAGTGGCGGTGGTAAATCCGAGGCACGCGGTCACAACCACAGCTGATAACCAGTAGCTGATGCCTAGAGGGCTGCCCTGCCACACTCTGCCTGCCTGTGTGACTCAGCACAGGACATGTGGGCTACCAAGCACAGCTTCTGCATCAGCAGCTCAAATGCACAATCTAACACGCAGACTGACCTCACCATGAACAATAAGGCTGGCTAGCAACAAAGCTACAGAAGGCTCCATCTGTTTCTCTTTCACACACACTACCCACACACACACACTAACAATGAATCCCCCCGCCTTCCAGTCTAAAAATAGCTTTGAGCACAGTCATAAATCAATGTAACAGAAAACACATAACCTGTACATATGAGCGCGTGTGTGTGACATGCGCTGTGTGAAGCCTGATCATGTGACCAGAATGTAGGGCAACACACATCAGTAGAGCCCAGGAGGTGTGAGCAGCACACATTGGACTGTGGGCCTCAGGAAGAGTCCTTAGTGGCAGTGACTGTAGAACAAATCTATTGGAGTGAATATCCAAATCTCCTGTGCATTCGCTATGTGTCTGTCACGCACATGTGAGTCCCGACTTCCTATCTTCAGCAGTTAGCCTACAGCTTCCCAGCTGTCCCCCATGTCCCACTTCCCTCATTTGACCCACAAGACTGTTCTGGGCTTTATATACAAACCTGGATCCAGTCATCTGACGCACACAAACACTCCAGCAAAAAAAGCGCACCACTTTAAGTAGGAGAAGTGCTGAGAAGCAGAACAGCGTACGAGGATATTTCATCCAAGCACAGATACTTTAGTTTGTCATTTTTGTTATTTTGCACTTATTTCCATGCAAGCTCATTAACAGTGAAGCTTCAATATTAGCTGACACAGGAATTCAATGTTATCAACAGCATTACAGCTTTTGCAGCCACACACACAGACTGAGAAAACGAGTCCAAATTTCAGCTTTACTGCATGCAACTGTAGTTTTAACTATTCAGGGCCAATAGACAGTCACAGTCTAATAATACCAAGGGTAATGGCAGGAGTACCCCTGATACCAAACATGTACATGTTTTGGTGAGAAATGCCTTGTCACAGCGAAATGTCACTCTCATCCTTTCATGCAGTATAAGCCTTAGGACAGCTGAGGAGTATGTGAGGAGGAGGAAAGATGTGTCTGTGTGTATTATAGTTGGCAGCTGCCTGAGTTGATAATAATTAAATAGACATTTGGCAAACGGTCAACACTGAGTGTGCAGAGAAAATGTAGGGCAGGATTTGGCTTGTGCACGCATGTGAGCATGAGTGTTTGTGTACACATACGGCGGCACTCTGGCTGTCAGAGTGTAGGGTAGTAGGGCACTATGTGAAATTTGGAGTGGATATAAGATTGGCTCTTATCATCCATGAGCCACAGGGAGGAAGGACTCAAGCTCCACGCAGAGGAGCGTACACTAAATGATTTCCTGGCAGAAGCTGGCAAATACAGCGAGTTATTCCCTCATCTAGACTGCATCCTGGCCCGTGCTGCTGCACCACAACAAAAATAGTAAAAAAATATAAATATATTTCTGCATATGCCGGCAATAATTTCCCCTGACGTTGCATTAGTCTTGATTTCTGTCACAATATTCTTGCGCTCTTTTGCAATAGTGTGCATTTCTTCACAATAGCTGTGCATTTTCACACAACAGTCACTGCTGTTTATATTATAGCTATCAGCTGGAGATATGAGAGAGGAACCACTCACAGACTCAGTGCACAGTCCCAGCTGCAACTTTCCCCCCTCTGCAACAACAGGCACTAAGAACACACTGTGACTTCACAGTGCCTCACTAACTAACATGAGGCTACATATTAGGATACAGACTACGGGAACTATAGTATTTCCCGATCCATTTTTTTCCTGTCCACGTCTTCAGAGTGTTGGTTCATTGCACTGGGGCTCCTACAGAAACTGCCATCACATTCTGTCATGCTGAACCTGTCATGGATCAGCCACAACAGAGGGCGGCAGCAGGGAGCAGGGCTAACCAGCAGCACTGAGGACGGAAAAGAAGTCACCGCAACACCTGAATCCAATCTCATTAAGCCTTGTATTTAAAGCCCAACTTTTTGTGGCGCACTGCGTGTTTTTCATTTTGCTTGGTGACACTCTGTTTCTTAAGTACTTTCTAGCCTTTTGACTTTTTGGAGCCTTGCCTCTGTTTGTTTTGCTCCAGAGAAGTTTACTTAATTTGCATGACTGTCTCCAACTATTTCAAGTAAAGACCTTCTCCTGCATATGGATCCAACTTCTTCTTTTAAGTGAAACGAACATTACAGAAATATCAGCCAGCGCTGATGCCAACGCCATCCTCTGCTCTCATCTCCCGTCTCACCTGGCAAACAGACCGTTTCCTCCTCCTCCTTGTTCTTTGTTCTGTTTTTGTCTTTCCTTTGAAGTTTTCAATCACTCTGCAGCAAATCTTGCAAGCTGTACACACATGTAACTCTGTGTGTGTGTGTGTGTGTGTGTGTGTGTGTGTGTGTGTGTGTGTGTGTGAGAGCAAAAGAGAGAGGCAAGCTGCACATGCACACATTGAATGAGCCCAAAACAGACTGGATAACTGGACCAGAACCAATACACTATATGTTGTCCAATCCAGAGGGCCACAGCTGCTCAACAGACATTTGCATTCATCCACTACAGAGGCACCAAACAGTAGGAAGAGGGACATGTGATAGAAGAGGACACACTGTGTCTTGTGCTTCATCAACGTGATATTCAAAAGGGAAACATTTTTTAGAATTCCATTCACTGAATAAACTGACCTAAGGTAATTTGATCGTGATTATTTATAACTTCAAGTCACTGAGACCCACCTGTGTGTAGAAGAACGCCTCTCCCTGTCTCTGTCTCTGTCTCTGCCTCTATGACTGTCTTCATCACAGCTGTGCTCTCCGTCTCTGGATCTGTCTCTGGCCGTGTCACACTTTTCCTGCCATATGTAGCGTTCCCAAGCCTTGGCAGTGTTAATCACTCCAGCGTTGGAGGCCATACCTCTTGGGATTAAGGATGATGCACCTAAGAGGAAAAACAGAGCCATGCTAGAAAGCTGAGGAGGGACGACAGCTGGCAACTGCACCAGTTTTCATTCACTCAGCTGCACCAACCAAGCAATCACTGCATTCAGAGCAGCACCTGCCACAGTTTACAGCATGTCACTCTCTGCTGAAGTTCTTCAAATACAATACTTATGTATGATTGATGTAACCTCTAATGGCAACACTACACCAGTAACGTTCTTTCAAAGAGCATATTTAGGACATTAACCTGCTGGAAGTTCAAACAGAATATAAAGGGCAGGTACTGAAAGAAAATATATGAAAAGCTGACCTGAAAATAATCAAAGCAAACCTTCAAAAGGCTGTAAATGTACACTGATGAGTCTAAAAGGTTCGTACATTTTGTACGAGTTGTTTGTATCAGTATTCAGAGACAGCCTAGAGCATGAGAGTGACTAACTGCAGGAATCCACTCACAAAGTATGGCCAAGATACCCAGAAGCAATACTCAATACTCATCTTCCACCATGATTGATATGCTCTATGTAACAGCCAAGTCGCAAGAAGAAAGTGTTGACATTGCATGTTTCTGCAAACCACAGACACGTTACATTTGCAATTTTCATACGTATCAAATCAACGTCTCTAAAGTAACACAAATACATACGCTGATATTGTCTACAGGAGGTGGAGGGGATGGTGGATGGCATGTCACTAAAGTGAGACACCTGCCAAGCTGTACACTGCTGTTCAAGACCAACAAACAACAAAATTGGTTGTGTTTTAGGGAGTTATCACTGTGTTTCCAGCAGCTTTTAAGGCTTCAAAAGTGGGTGTTTTGTGGTGACCCGTCAATGTGTTTCCATCGTCTGTCAGCCTCCAAACTAGGGAATTTTATAGTGACTGTTTTTCAAGCGGCTTTGTAGGCTGCAAATGTATTGTAGTGACCCGTCGGCAGGCATTTGTTTTGCCAGTAATGTGCCCCAAAAGTATCTTTTCCTAACCATAGCCAAGTGTTTTTTGTGCCTAAACCTAACCACGTCAACCACAGCATTGTTCAAATGTAAAATTTCAGTGTATCTGCCACATAATAATGTGCAAAAGTAATTTATCCATGGTTTGCAGAAATGTACAATCGCAATTGGGTTGTACGTAAAGTCATCATGGCATAACGTGTGCAGAACGTAGGCTGAGGTCATTATCATCAAACACACATTCCTGATTTTTAAAGAAATAGACATGTACCTGATGATGACCTGCGCTGTGAAGTTGAGGGTTCATCAAAGCCTTTAGAGTGTTGACTGAAAATGAAAACAAAAAAAGTCACAAGTCATGCATAAATTCTCTACATGACTCCACACCCTGGTCTGCAGCATACAGTTTATGTGAAATGCTGTTTGTTCTATTTGTGGTGACATCTGCAGTCAACATTTTATAGTATTTATCAACCTCCTTATCAAATATCTGTTCCTGGCAGGCGTATACTGCCTGTTATCATTCAGCTTGATACGGTAATTCATCCGAAAATTGTGAAAAGAAACAGAGCGAGCAAACAAATTTACAGATGAATCGATGAATGAAAAAATCAAGTGGATCAAAGCACTTTTACAAATGCACAGCTGTGTTTTCCCAGTGTTTGAAGTGACTGGCTCATTGTCAAGGCGCAGTGTGCGCTTGCCAACCCATGAGGAACGGATGGAGGGCATATTACTAAAACTTTCTGGATCTTCCGACCGTCCACGTGGCCTGGACCCACACCCGCTTCCAACTGAAAACTTCCGAGTGTGCTGAAGGTGTGTATGAAGCTCATCCAATGGGACTGCTTCCCATCAGGTGTGAGTCCAAACACACTGCACCATAAACCCCGTAGTAAGCAGGTCCATCATTCCCTGTGCTACGTCAGCACTGACCTGGCCAATTTTTTTCTCTCTATAATTTTTATGTTGCTCTCATAGAGAGCATAGAGAGATGCAGAGAGAGGCTTGTTTGTGAATGGAGACAAGATGAGTGAATGAAAGAGTGAGTCTGGTTGAGTGAGCATGTGGCTGCTGGCAGGGCCCTAACCGGAGGATAATAACAGTATGCTTAATGGTTCGTCAAAGCACTTCGCACTCACTCAGTGCTCACACCTCTCACTTTGTGGCCTCTGTGTTTCATCAACATAAACAATGATGACTCTAAATTAATCTAAACTGCACCACTACTTCTTTAATGGTCAGTAATACATATTATGGTTTTGACACATCAGCAGCAGAGAGGAGTCGGGCCCTGTTACTGCATCACAGGAGAGTAAAACAACAGATATGAGATGTTAAATTAAAGGTGGTTGACATGATAAACACACACTGATTCTTTGAGGCAGATGTTACCCGGCTATTTTACTGACAAAATATATCCAAACTGACATTTATACAATGCTCAGTTTGGACCATTTCAAGCAGATATAACCCTGCAAAAAGAGAGTTATCAAAATCAGCTGAATTTCAATATGTTTCTGGTTTGCTGTTTCCAACATTGTGCTGGCATACTGGACTGTGAGTGGATGTCTGCTTCTGGCATTGTTTTAGTTATTCCACTATTTTTTACTGCAGACATGACTGACTCTAATATGAGAGGCTTCCTATTAGCTTGTGTGTTGTTCTCACCCAGACTAAGCCACTTTCTAACAGTTGTACAATAACAGATCCATCCCCGTCTTATGTGTCCGGAGCTCTTCGCCAAATCAGTTACATAGTGTAAAACTAATCCACCGCTAAAAGTGGTTAACTTGTCCAAGTAGAGATTTTAAACTACCTTGAATCCCCTCCAACTTCTGCCAGTGATTATCAATCAATACTTCCTGTGTTTATGCCACAACAAAAGCCACTTGTTTTCCTGGAAAGCTTTTTTCTATGAAAATCAGGTACAGTTGTGTTGGGTTTTGATTAAACAGCATGCTAGCTTCTAGTGTTTTCTCTGGTTTGACTTGATCAACAGTGCTTTTCCCACTGCACTGAATTTTTCTTTTCATCCAGCAAAAACATTATATTTAGACTGAATGGGAGAATTTGAAAGACTGAAAATCATGACTGTTCAGCAGCAGCATGACACCACTAATCTCCCTATAAAGGCATATCATTGGGAAATTAGCACAACGGCTGTTCAAATACTAAATATGGATGTTGGGAGCCCTATGGGCCCTTGGCCCTGCACACAGCATAGGACGCCAGGGCCCAAACCGTGCCAGGAATACCTGCTGTTCTAATATCCTAGAGGGAGAAAGCTGAGCAGCAAAAGTGAGGCAGGGACTATCTGTGTAGACACTACACATGTGTGTTAGTGAAAAGTTAAAAAGGAAATGATTCATAAAGCGTATGGGAGATGGCTGGCAGAGTTCATAGGAACAGTAAGTCCCTGAAGGATGTGAGGATTTGGCAGATGGACTGAGATGTGAGAAAAACCATCCTTTAGGACAGAGCACAGAGTGAATTTGGGCAGCAAATTAGGAGAAAGGAAAAGAGTAGGATTGAGAAAAGAGAGAAAAAAGATAAAGGGACAGGAAGCTAGAGAGACAGACAAACCAGAGATGGAATGAGACAGGCTGGCTAAAGACAACATCCAAGAGAAACAAGCTTAGCAACAAACAAGACTGAAGTGGTGTTGCATTTAGGACCTTGTAAGAAAATGCAGGAAACCTGGGGTACAGCGTGGCTCACTTGTGATCTAAGTAGTGTAAATTAGAGCTGAAATGTGGGAGTTTGCAGACAGGTTGTGACATGGATCGGAAGAGGGGAGTGGGGGATGCTTTGGATACTGATAAACAGGCACAAACAAGGTTGCTGTCTTGCTTTCTACCTTATTTGGCCATTGGTCCAGCTGCAAGATCAGCAACACAGCACGCTGTACATGATAAAACTGATCCGGCTCAGAATGAAAAACAGTAATGTCATAAAAACCTAAACACAGGTTGTCCTTGGGTGTCAAATAAGAACCACTAGGTCTGCCTCAGAAATTAGGAAACTGCTTCCAACAGCAATTATTCTGTTTTAAATTTTCAGCACTAATGCACCTTTTATTAATGATCTCTGGTCCAGTCTCTGACTAATGTTTTTCTCTTCTTCCCACATTTTTTGCTGAATTTGTTTCTTACCCGTGCTTGCACCTGAGTCAAACCTCCCTGAATAGAGATCAGTGTGCTGTTTCCCTGACAGTATCTCCATCCCACCTGCAGTTTCTCCTGCTCCTATACTGCAGCCACTACATACAGACTTCTGTGGTACCAGACATTAAAAAGGACAAATTCACGGACTCACCTGTTCGAAGAAGCAAAAGCGGAGGAAGAAGCAGGGGTTCCTGGTCGGTAAAGGAAAGCTGCGTGCAAAAGAAGAAGACAGTGGCATGACTATACCTTACAGTGAGAGGGTTGAAATATGACTTTATATGAAATTATTTTAGGATTTCAAATAATGTACTTGACTACACCCAACTTGTGAATGTAAGCCTAATGTAACCACTAAGATAACCACTTCAAGTTCTTTGAAAAGAGACCATTAATCAATTACTGTGTAACCATCATCATGTGTGAGGAGCGTTATCAGATGAACAAACTGAGTAGGATTTGTCGGTTGTGGTTTGTAAACACATTACAAACCGCAAACTCTTGGATGTGCGCTAATGATCTGGCACTTGATCGCTACATCCCACCCTTATGCTGTGTTCACACTATGAGCAACAACGTAACAGCGGGACCAGCTCATTATCACATAGTGGCTGAGTTGCCATCGTTAACATTGTTACGCCATCACAGGCTTGAAACAAAGCACCTCAACTGAACATCATCTAAAGTTTGTATTTGGTCAGAAAAATATCTAAGCTTTTGATCAACGTCTGAGCCCCATTTGAACATCACATTTCACCGCCCCATTGCATCCCCGTGTGCTCTGTAAGGTAGGGACAGCTAGCATGGTGTCAGCTAACTGAGTTAAACACAATACCACAGCTAAAAACAAGGACATATAATTGGTTGACACTTCACCACAACATTGGTGCGCTGAGAAAAGTTGAGGCCAGCTTAACTTCAATTTGTGGCAAATCACGACCGTCTGCAGCGACAAGTGTCAGGCGTCAGTTTGTAGCTTTATGTCACCGGCTTTCATGGAAAAATTGATATGTGTGAACATGGAATTACACACTGTAATTGGCTGGGGCTACACACAACTGCCCAAAGGCTGCCGCCCAGAAACATCACAGAAACAGCAAAATAAAAGAATACAGGCAGAGTTGTCTGCAGATATAAAACCGCCACACACTTCTAGATGGTCAAATGTGATGATTAAAGGGAATTATACAACAGTTAGTTCCGGCCCTGCAATCTGATTGGTCGAGAGACAGTAAAACTGTGACGATATTGGAGTACAACATCACGGTTATTTCACTGTGTATGTATCACTCCGCCTCACAGCTGATTGCAATCAACAATCAAATCAAAACTGATGGTTAGTGTCAGTTAGGTCAGCAGTTGCGTTGTAGGCTAATTAATTCATCCACTGTCAAACAGCCAAAAATATGGATTTATTTCCTAAAATAAGTTTTGAATTGAACTATGAATGGTCATCAGAGGAAGATGAGGGAGAGGAGAAGCTGAATCCATCTGAGCACACATCCAGGTTTGTCAGTGTTTCATCAGCGGAGCTCAATGACTTGGAGAAAAGCAACATACTGTCAGATCAGAAGGCAGAGTCGGCTGTGCCTGTGAAGCGACAGTCCACCATGCAGTCACCAGAGACTTATTTCACCGGCTGCACAATTAATGGAAACGTGCAGATAAATGTGTATAAAGAGTAAGTGCCTGGCGCACCATGTCTGCGTTACATAGCAACGGTGACAGCGGAGTCCTGAGGGAACTATTTTTGTTGGCGGAAGACAAATAAAATGCTTAAATTATCTATTTTGTCCTCATTTTTCAACATTTCTTAATCAGCCTTGCTTATTTAACTGTTGAACTGTTGTATAAAAGCAATATCACACTCGAGCTCGTGATGTTATACTCGTATATCGTCACGGCTGTGATTGTCTTCGGCACGAGGCCACAGGCCTGACGCCAGCCATGACGATATGGGAGTATAACATCACTCCCTCTCGTGTGATATTGCTTAATTATTTTTGTGAAAGTCTATGCAGTCAATGCAATCATTTTCACGTCAACTCAACTGGAGAGAGTAGCCATTAACAACACACAACATTACTTTTGCATTACTACCTTTTCAAGCTTGCTAAGTGGATTTCTGCCTTTGTTTAAGATGAGTTTGCTTCACAATTTAAGGAAACGATTCAGCAGACAATTTTGAGCAAAAAGACTATAATACAGAGACAGGGTTCAATAGACGATGATGCTGAGGTATTTGCCTTTATGTGGCCAATGTTGCTTAATACTGTGTGCCATAATTACTTGAAGTGTAACCTATAAGGTAACATGGAAACATTCATTTTGATTATGCATTAGAATCCATGCAACACTGCTGAATCAGCCTGGTCTAGATGCAAATGTATGTTCTTCTAAATGCAACATTTTGAAATATTTGAGCAAAAATCTCAGCTGGGTGTCTATGGAAGTATTAGGAAGACACATAAAGTGTGGGAAGATGAATGTGTCAGCATTAATAAATGGAACAAAAAACAGGAACACAAGCTACAATTTCAAAAACAACCCCCCCCATTACCAACAACATCATCAAATAATTTATGGTGCTACTCCTTTTAAGGTAGAGAAATTGGATCAGCCTCAAAATGTCAGAGCAACAAAATGTGGCGAGTCCTACTTTCTTTTGCCTCCATCAATAAAACAGAATGAGTCAAACGCTTGGGTGCACAGTTAATGGTCCCACTTGTAATAATGCTCAAATTTTACGTGACCAAGCAACACAAGCAGATCTAAATCACACACTTGGGCTGAGTACACATTCACAATGCGTACACACACACATATAGAGATTCCTTTGAAGAGCCAAGGCAAAAACACACACACACATCTGGATACCATCCTCTTCTTTTTTCCATTAAGACCCCTAACGTGAGAGTGGCTCAAAGCAGTTTTCAACAACATACAGAACACACAAAAAAAGGGTTGAAACAGGAGGAAGAATAATAAGAGCTGTTGGAAGTTCAAGCCTGAATATGAAAAAGGAGCACAGGGCTCCCTTGCTTTGTGGGTGAAATGTAGAACATCTTCCTTCCCTTTCAAATACAAGTCCCACAGAGTTGAGAGGGCCTGAACTGCTCACTATGGAAGACTGACCCAGCAAGGCCTTTGATACTTCACACATCTCGACACCCAAGGGAAGACACACACACACACACACACACACACACACACACACACACATACACACACATACACATGCACTTCCATCAATCTGAGAGAGAAAGGCTTGGAGTGTAGTGCTGAGGGCATTTCTTTTTAAGGTACTACATGTAACAATTTACATGTATAAATCACTTTTTTGCCAATCGGTGAATGGACTGTAATGTAACTTAAAAAGAGGCAAACTGCACAATGAGAAGCGTCTCCAGCTGTTCTACTTTTCCATATTTTGACATGAAAAAAAAAGCATGTCAGGGCATGTTAATTGGAGTATGCACAGCTGCATGTAAATGAGAATATTAGTGGAATATTGATTTACAGCCTGTGCATTTGATTTACATTAGCCATGTAAACAGACAATATTGTCTTTTTCGAAATAGGGCAAAACGTACGTAAAGTCCAAAGCATGTGACGTTTTTACGCACTCCCGAGTGCTTTGCTTCTCTTCAGCCCCCTATAGCAGCAACAGTGTGCAACACTAGCAAGTGTTAGCTAAGAAATGAAGTCAGCCAAATGACTTATGTAGGAACCAGATCTGCTTGGCCTGGAAGATCTTCTCGGGATCTTGCATGTTTAGCTGAAATAACACATTATGATTGGTATTGATATGGTATGATTTATGCTCTGTTATTCTGCACCACAAACACACAGGATCATTATATTTTCTGATGTACAGCCAATCATGTTGTTTTATGATATTTGTAAGTGCAGGACCTGAGCAGATCTGCCAGTCCAGTCTGGTACCTACACTTGCGCCCACCACATTATGAGTCAAACAGAAATTCTATGTCACACACTCACAAAAAAGTTTTATCTAGTGAAGCCCATCTGGTCAGACAGGAATATGACACTGAGGGAAGACTAGGCTCAACATAGGCAGGACATTTGATTCATAGAGAGACCTTAGTTTGGTTTGAGGATCAAAACAGACCCAAAACATCAATAGTATGCCGGTCAGTTATGTTCAGTTTTGTGTATGTCACATTTGTCGTGTATGTTGATGATTTAATCCTGTAAAAAATTAAGAAATAAATAAAAGAATAAAGTAGTTTCACATCACAAAATCTGTGTTTTCCTAATACTACTTATCACGGAGGGGCTTCTTACTACAGTGGCTGACACAACAACGCAGAAGGCCCTGTCTAGAGCCGGTATTTGGTTTGTCCATTCTGAGCTACTGACAGTCTCAGTGGACGAGGACCAGCTACCTATGTAGATGAAAACATCTCATTCTAAGCTAACAAAAACATAACGATTCTTATTTTCAGGTAATTAAACACTAAAGAAAGCATACTTATTATATTACATTCCATTTCTGCCAGTACATCCCACTCAATCCTCCTGATGACAAGGATTTTCTGAAAATTACGCACAGTATCTTTCAGAAAACAAAGCAAAAGATAATACTGTGTGCTGCATGCAAACACACACCCACGATAAAGAGTCCTTACAGCAAATAAAGTCACTGAATGAGAAAACACCAAGAGTCTGTCAAATCGATAAGTGTAGAAAATTCTAGAACTTTGTATTAAAAGTGCTTAAAACTGGGCCATCTTCCCACAGTAATTGTGCTGTGTAGTGTGTGCTGCATACACACACATGCACTTACAGTAAACACCAGCACGTCCACACACATGCCATCGATGTTAGCGTGAGTGAGTAATTGTTTCTACCTGTGGTGTTCTCAAGTGAGTGTTTGATGAGGGCTGGAGTTCCACGCTTGGCAGCATATGAGAGAGCTAATGGCTGAGGGCTAATTGCCGCTCGATTGTGCTTGCGTGGCTTTCTCTCTCATGCTAATGTTTCACAGAGCTACAGGCTGGAGGCTTTTAGATGGAGTTGATATTTCACATCGAACCACATGCTGCCGTTCTGCACTACAGCAAAGGTCTGTCGTTTTCTTTGCTTAGGTAAAGGCTACTGTCTGCCGCACTCTGAGACGCAGCAGTCTGCACGCATGGACAGATGTGCACAATTCCTCTTGCAGTGACAGCGTCCTGTCTTTGCCCTTTGTGCTGCCTGTGAAGAGCCATTAGCTGCTGGTCGAAAGCTTCCAGAAAAAAAAGCAAACCTTAAAATCAATACTGGGTACAAACTTTTGATGTAATTGTTTTCTTGGCAATGATGACAAAGCCTAAATCTTATTGGTATTTTGACATATTATGTGGGTGATAGTATTCCTCGTTTTGATTCAAATGGAAAAAGCTATAGAGGTCAGTCTTGCTCATCAATAATCATGATCTGAGGGCATCTGGTAATGGAATGGTCAAGTTAGAAAGAACTATACGTTTGCTCTGCAGTGATCTTCAGTCAAAGTATCAGTGCCAAATGGAAGGACCCTCACATACAAGCTGTTATGCTACACTGACTGTAGTGACCCACTAACCGGCTGCAGAAAGCATTAACTGCAGCGCAGAGCAGCAGTCAGCCTCACCTTGGCTGTGCGCTGTGCTGCACTGATAGATGACACAAGAACAACCCTGCAATGACACAGTTCCACTCCAAAATCTGCACCTATCAAACACACTTGGCATTTAATGTGACCTGAATGAAAAGACAAACAAAAAATTAAAGAAAAGAAAAAACAACTCCTTCTTTCCCGCTGCCCTATTCCCAACAGTCGGTCTGTTCAGCACATTTCTCCTGTCACAATATGCTGGCCCTGCACTTTTTTTTTTTTTTTTTTTTTTTTCCGGGGGGCTATTTTTATCATGTTACACATTTGCATCACAAAAGCAGGCCGGGCCTATAAGTTAAAGAAAGGGGAGTGGCCTCGATAAAAGCTACGCAAATACACTTCAAAGCCGGAGTTGACTGTTTAAAGCTGCAGTCGGCAGGATGTTTGATATTTTGGTTGTGTTAGCAGCTCTGGCACGGGTTCACCAGGCAGTATGGGGCTCACAGAGGGTGTGTGAGGGGTAAGAAGGGGGTCTAAACCGGCACATCTATTTTGGAACCTTTGAAGATGGAGATATGGCATGGCTCAGCTGTGTGCTTCCTGGATTTCAATGTAATTCACTACAAAGACCGAGAGGAAGTCCAAAGACTGACAGCACCTGGATGGCACTACGGACACCTGCCTGCAGGAAGACATACATCCATACAATGCCTTCACATGCATACACGCACACACATGCACACACTGTTCACCTCTGTCCTTCAACTCCACAGGATTATTTATTATGACACGTGCTGCAGCCTCACAAACACACATGTTCAGATCGCCATTAGTCATTTGTGCAGCTGCATGATGCGTGATGCGGCCCACAGGGAGTTCTAACGGGGCCCTTTCCACCTGAAATCTCCATGTTTCACTTAAATGGACTCCTCCAGCTTCTTAAAAGACAACTCATCTGGTCATTATCACAGCATCAGATGTGAAAAGGCAATATGCAAGGGTGTCTGCCTATTCAGTTGAGGGATTATGTGGATATATATAAGTAAGTGTGTTTCTTTTTCCCAGTGACAGGGTAACTTACGTGGTGGAGGGATATATGCAAAGGGAGAACTGAAGTTGGATGTAGAGGGCAGATGATGAGAAGTGGATAAATCCTCCTCGGATGACATCTCAGTAATCACCTGCAATGTAAACACAGATATTAAAGGAATACTTCCCCCTCCAAATGGCAATTTGTATATCAATGAATCGCCCTTTGTTACACTGAATTAGTAAAGAAAACTTATATATGTGCTTTTCAAAGCAGACCCCATCAACAAAAACATTAATTTTACCTCACTAAACATGGGAGCTGCTGCTCCACCACTGCCTCAATCAGTTAGTTTGTGTGTGTTACTTTGGTGAACCTGGACTAACCCTTTAAAACACCAAAGTCACACAATAACACAAACAAACTAACTGATTGTGGCAGCGACGGGCCAGCAGCTCCCATGTTCAGTGAGGTAAAATGACTGTTTTTGTCAATGGAGTCTGGCTTTGAAGAGAACGTAGCTTGATTTTCACTTTTCTTTCAGTCCCCCGTTGGAAAAGGCTGTCAGTTTAGGAAGAACTGAGGATATGACTGGATAAATGAGACTTGGAATACATTGCATAAGTTGTGTGAGGGTTGTAAACAGATGTTCTAATACAGTTTTTGGATTCTTTCTCACTGGAGGCATGCAAGAAAAGCAACTTTCTGTGTCTTTGTTTTTCAATACACTACCTGAGAAATGTTTTCTTCATCACTGAGACATTGGCGCCCTTCCACTCTGCCTCTGGATCCAGGTCGTCTTCCAATCACATCAAGGGTAGCTCTTGACTCTCTGCTGATCAGGTCACATGATGAACACTCGACATCACATTCATGCAACATTTTGATGCAGTGCTAAAAATAGCAGGCGAGCCTTTCTTAAGATAAGTCCTCTTTCATATTCACCTTTTGACGTACACTTACATAACATTTTAAAAACAGGACATCATCGTAATCTCACTCTCCATGTCCCTACTACAACCCACTGCAGGTCCATTAACGCATTAAACCTCCTTATCTGGGTCATCTCGCCTTCTTCACAAAACAGACCTTTACAGTCCTAAACCCCAACCCCCACCCCCATCGAACACACACACACACACAAGGGCACACACACACTCACAAACACACAAACACACACAGATGGGACACTAACCCCTTTCTGTCACTAGGACTTAATCAAGAGCAGGAAAAACATACAGAAAGAAGGAATAACAACTACACCTAATGGCAGCTCAATAGGGAAGTGCTTGGAGCTCCTTAATGTCTCTTCTGCTCGCTTCAGCTTTGAAATATGCACCAAATAAAAATTTCAACACATATCTTTGTAGGGAGAGAGAGAACACACACTTTCTTTCTTTCTCATTCTGATACAACATGAATTCAAAATAGGGTAAAAACTGTGACTGAATCCCTCTCACATCTCAAAGGAAAGCTATATCGCGTGGTAGGCAGTATCAGTTGAGAACATCACACACAGATCAACAAATACAAGAGCTTCCATCAGCAAGCATCACATTTTGAGACTCTGAGAGAATGAGACGTCTGCTGTATCAAAGCCTCATTGAACACATCATCCACTACATAATAGAGTGTGTGTATTTGTCTCTGGCATGCTACATTACGACTTCCTGGTTCCCCCTGCGGTCCAGCTCTGTCACTCAGACACAGGGAGATGACATGACGCCACACTGCGCTCAGATCCACATGACCTCCCCTGAGGGGCAACCTTGCCAACGGAGGAGAACATCATCAAGGCAGGGACAAATCTTTAATTAAGTGGCCAGTCCTGCCAGTAAGCATCCTTGACAGCCATTCACCTAATTGGAGGGAGTTAGGGACAAGATGCTGTTGTGTATGAGCAAAAAGGCACGCAGCACCTTGTCCATAAATAAATGTACAATGTGTGCTGGGACTGGATGCTGTTTACTAACATGACAAGTATCTGCTGCTCATGAGTGTATACATAAAAGATGGGAGGCTGTAACTGGGCTGTAAAGCACCATGGGCCCAGGCTAACGACCATGTCTCCCACAGGCGCCAGCGCTGGTGCTCAAAACTTCCCCTTAAAAGCTAATGTGAAGAGGACTGTACACACAGCACCAAGGAACAGAGCAATTACACAAGCTGACCCATTTAATGTAGATGGGATAGTTTTTTCTGTTACTATATTACTATTGTTCTCTCACATTAAAGATGTGTAATTATTCCAATGTATGTAAATGAATTCAAAGTTGTATTCATTAAGTATTAGGCTGTTTAACTCGTGTAAAAGTAGAAATACAACAAACACACTTCCAAGTAAAAGTGCTGCATTAATTTTTTTTCTCACGTAAGAAAAAGTACAGAAGTATTACATTACGAGTATCAAAAGTAAAAGTGCTCATTAGACAGAAGAATAGCCCCTGTCAGAATGTTCTAATGGGCACGTTCAAGCTGAACTGCGCCTGGCCTGGAAAGTGGTTGAGAGCAGTCTGCAGCAGCAGGGGGCATGACAAATAGCCGCGGTCAAGTCAAACAGTTTCCAGCAGCCCTCAGTCTGTACAGGAAGTCAGGGAAACAATCACATTCTGTTAGATCTGATTGTGATTCATTAAAATGTTATATAACCCATTTATCAGTTTGTTTGCAGTCTCCAGTTTGTTAAGATTATCAGAGTAGCCTATTAACATGCTTCACAGGTGGTCTATACTTTCTACTTTCTAAAATCAGACAAAAAAGTCTCTCCATATGAGAAAAAAAAAGCTTTATAAAACATCATATTATTGAGTCAACATCTAAACCAATCAGCTGGTAGATCAGGTGAGAGCCAGGCGTGTAGCATTGTGCCCTGGGTCCTGCAGTTGGTGGAGAGCTATTGCCACACCTCACTCTAAAAACTGCGGCCACCTCGATCTTGTGAGGTTATTTTTGTCCACTTGTGCATGACGTCTGAGCGAGATGGGTTCAAGCTGCACAAATCTAACCGTCATGCATTGAAAGGCAATCAGCGCTGATTGAATTTGGCTCACCTCATACAAGCTCATTGTGTGGATCAGTATCACTGATGCGCCAACATGTGAGGAGTATTTTCATGTTGCAGCTGATCTAAGTTATACTAATTTGAATTTAGATTTGAATCTACAACAATACACAGTACATTATTAGTTAATTATAACAAGTAAATACAGCTGTTAGATAATTGTAGTGGAGCGAAAAGTGCAATATTTTCCTGTATGAAGTAGCATTAAATGGAAGTACTCAAGTAAAGTAGCCTACATGTATGTCAAAACTGTACTGGAGTGAAAGTATTTATTTGCTCTCCATCATTGTGAGTGCAAAGGGGAGGCAAACTATTGTTTACAGAAAAAAACCCAAAATGAATACATGTAAAATAAATATATAAAATAAAATAAGTAAAATAAAAGCAAAAGAGGGTCTCAAAGACTGAGAAAAACTTGTCAAATATTGAACATTATAAAGTTCTAAATCCACTATTTGGACAAATCCCCTTATAGTATTGTGTGTCTCTACATACCTTCTACGAAATTTCACTTCAGGCTTAAACAGATGAACATTAGTCTCTGTTTACCTCAACACTTTGGGATCCCTTGCCAATACAACCCTAATATGCTGAGCCCATCTTAGGATCAGAGGAAACAGATGGCACTGGGCTGATAGTTGTTGTGTCACAAACAGAAACAACCAGCTGCCAGCCTCTCCAGGCTCTGAGCTCAGGGTTATAGAGGAGGAGGCACTGAGGACACAGGCATTGACAGTAGGCAGAAGACGTGTTACTAACCTCGAGGGTAGTATAGATGAGCTGCCTGGGAGAGAATGAGGACAGGACTCTTCTTCATATCTAGTCTGCCTCTCCTGGACCTGAGTGGAATAACAACAACTTTATACTCATCTGCTCTCTAATCTACTTTAATTTCTACTTCAGTTTAAATGAGGAGCAATAGTATCTGTTGTGATTCTTGTTTTCAGATCATGTTCTCCCTCCTCACAAAAGAAGTCTGTTGATTAAATCACATCAGTAATATCTTGTCTTACCTTGATTTTAGTGTACATTTTTTTAATTGCTGCTCTGGCTTTGGCGTGTTTCTTGCAGTAGGTGTTCCAGCTTTCTTCATCAAAACCATAGTTAAAGTAATCTGTGATGTCAGCACCTAAAAACAAAACACATTAGTCACAAACAAGCCTGCATATAATTACTGAATCACAGTGAGTGAGTTTACTTAGAGAGAGCACAATGGAATGAATCACCAACATCTACTGGCTGTAAATCCACTGCTTACCAGGTTTCCTCCATGGCTTTTCCCTCCGTACTGGGACTGCTTGGTTATTGTCCAATGCATCAGTGTCATGTCCATATGTATTATCAACCGATGAACATTCAACAGGATTAGAGCTGCCTGAAACAGACAACTCACAAACGTGACAAGTGTAACAGCCAAGGACTTTAAAGGGTATCTTTGGTACCCTATTTTCCCATGTCTTGCGTCTAAGTGACTAATGGGAAAAACAATTTTTGAGACTGGTCCAGTATTGAGCAAGAGCTCTGCAGCTGGCAGCACCAAAACAAGCTGCAATATAACGTTAATGGGCAATTGTGCACCATCACTGTACATCAACTAAAAGCGCTTGTTTTGCCACATCAAGGATGGCACTTGACAACATGGGACAGAACTTTTTGCTAAAGAGCAAGATCCTTTTTCTTTAACCTGACACAGACAAAATTTGCTAACACCAAACTCATCAGACTCCATTTAAAAACAGTATTTTTTTTAATCAGAAAACACACTAAATTCAAAGTCGACAGAAACAAAATAAAACTCACAAAATCAGTCTTGGTTCATCTTTCCACTGTTCCAACAATCATCAACTCTAGTTTGGTTGAACTAAACCCTATACTCACTTAGTTAGATGTGAGAACATGCTGGCTCTATACACGCTTAAATTACCGTTTATTTAATTGGACTCTGGTAGGTTTGGTGACAGGGCTGCTTCTGGTTAACCCTTTGAAACCTGAGCAAATTGGCTTGATTTCTTTTAAAAGCATGGGAAGAAGGCAGTGAACAATGAAAGAGGAAATGACCCAAAAAAATTAGCAAGAAATTAGTAAAAAGAGAAAATTAAAAATAAGAAAATTAGGGTTAAAAAAGAAAGACAGTTAAAAACAAACATACAAAGAAATGACCCATGAAGATAAAATAAATAAATAATAATGAATTGTACAAAAATATTAAAAAATATAATAATTCAGACAAAATATAACAAAATATAACAAAAAAATAATAAAAAAGTTAGTTGTTATTCCTTCTTTCTGTATGTTTTTCCCTATTTTTTTGTTTTCCCTTGTATTTTTTTTTTTTAGTTTTTAGTTTAGGTTTTTTTGGGTTTTTTTGCAATTTGTGGGACATTTTTTTACCAAGTTGCTCATTGCCTTTTGTTCCCCATGTTTCTGAAAGAAACCGCACCAGTGTGCTCAGGGTTCAAAGGTTTAAATACTTGCGAAAGGCATCTAAAAGCAGCACAAGACAAGAGATGTTGCTCCAGGTTTCAAAGGGTTAAGGAAAAATTAATTCACTCTTTGACTAAAAGGTCTATCTCTGTAGAGATCTCTATAAGGTTGTCAGACACTTAGAATATTAATCTGAGCACCTTTAGAGGACGTAAATTGAAGGTGCACAAATACCCCGAGTGGTTACACTGTAGCTGTTTTGTCACTCTGGCTGCAGCGCTCTCACTCAATACTGGACCAATCTCAAAAACTGTTGTTCCCATTAGTCACTTCCAGGCTGAAAAATACCGAAGCTAGACCTACTCTTTAATGTAGAAGATTATCATTTATATGTTTTTAATAAGGCAGCTGGAGACTTTTTAAACATTGAGGAATCACTAAACTGAGGTGATGTGCAATAATGGAGCCAGTAGTCTCAGTGAAGAGGTCAACTAATGATGACAGTGTTAGGCATAGGCAGATTTTGTGTTTCATGAAATCTGGCTGTATTATGAGGAGGCTACATGTGTCCTGTTTTTTAACAATAGGAAAAAGTACGAACTATGCATTTGTGAATGCTTAAAGGTAGGATCTGGAGGATTTTCAAACAAAACAAAATATAGACATATACAAATGAAATCCTGCTTAATCATCACCTATGGGCTTCTACTCATGTGTGGTGGTGACTCTGTTTGCAGAGCTCCTGCCCTTTAACTGTATTTTGATGTTTTTGTGAGCTCGGACCGCTTCTGGGCGGAGATTTCCCCAGCCAATGAGAGAGCGCAGGTGCCGTGCCAGAGCGTGCACCAGCGCGAGCCTTGCCTGAACCTCTTCTGTGAAGCCTTCTTCCGTACCTCCGGGCTCCGTACACCCGGGAGAGTTGAGCCTGATAGGAGGGGCCAAATTTGAATGTGTGTTTACAAACAGCAACTGGAAAATCCTCCAGACCCTACCTTTAAAGGTTTTACGTTTACAAAATAATTTTTCCTGTCGTGCTTATATTATGTTGTGTCACCTTGTTCTCTGAGCCATCCCTAAAAGGTTCTACCCTACTTACCAACTGCATACATCCTTTCATCATCAGTTTCCTGATACTCAGGTGAGTTCTCAGAGCTGTAAGAAAACAAGGGGATCGCACATTATCAACACGGTTATCTCCATCATCATGACATTAACTTGAACACTGCGAAACACTATTGTCTGGGTGGAGCGCTGATAACCTAATTTCAAATGGCACCTCTGCATACAAGACTAATATATCACAAAAAAATAACAATGAAAATATCTCAAAGCTACATTTTGACAGAAGTGGGTTCCTGACAAATGATGCACATTCATATTATGCCCAACAGGCAAGCAAACACAATAAAAGGCTGAAAAATGTAACATTATTTTGTCAGAAGATGGAAAGCAAACAGTTACACTCTCATATGCACGGCTGCACAGTTACACAAAAATCACTGCCTTCATCAACACGGTCATTGTCTCTGTCTTCATCATCCTGGACAGCTTTAAAATTACCTCATAAAACAAAAGAAACACACGGAAATAATAATAATAATAATATCAACTTGCATATTATAACACAGATTATTTGACAGGTGCTGTGACAAAAATACAAAATAATGTGCACAGTAGATAGGAATAAGAGCTGGGGATAAAATTCAACAGTGAGTGCTGCTATTTTTAGCTGAGTGCTTCACTCAGACTGCTCTTGTCAGGACCAGTTACAGGCTAAGTGCCCACTTTTACAGATTCTTTAGAGAATGATATTATGTTATTATAAAAAAAGAAAAAAAAAACTATCACTTCTACAGCCAGTTACTGAATGGCACAAAAGCAAACAGGATAAAGCCGTCTGAAAAGAGGCACACCTTAAAAACACCTTCTACTTTATATTGAGAGATGGCTTATGTTCATGCCTAAATTTTGTTGGGATTCTTGAGGGTGGTCATTCTAACCATCAGGTATTGGGGCTTTAAATGAACCAAAAACTTAGACAAATGGGGGTGGCTGTGGCTCAGAGGTAGAGTGAGTCGTCCAGCAATATAAAGGTCGGTGGTTTGACCCCTGGCTCCTCCAGCCCACATGTCGAAATATCTTTCATGACTCCCAATTGCTCCCAATGACTGCTCGAGCAATGTGTGAGTGTGTGCAAATGGTTACTGAGCAGCAAGTGGCACCATGTATAATGCCCTCAGCTACCAGTGTGTGTGAATGTGTGTGTGAATGGGTGAATGTGGCATGTAGTGTAAGAGTGCTTTGGGTGGTCAGAAGACTAGAAAGATGCTGTACAAGGGTTGTCGATTAACTTATCTTTTGAATATTTAAGTGACAAATTCAATAAAGACTGAACTCACACACAAAAAAAACAAGACTATTGTCGAAGCTTTGTATGTTACAGTAACATAATGTAATTGCCAGGTTATGTTATATTTACTCTGAGGTAAAGAGGCTGGAGAGTGCAGACCGCAGATATTGTTCACTTACATTTTCTAGCTCCCAATGATGAGCATCAAAATACTCCTTAATGTCGCACATAACTGGCTGCACATTTCATGCAGCATAAATGTCACACATGTATTGTGCGACTATAATGATCACTGTCATTATTGCACTGTGAAAAGTGTATTATATCTGAATGCTTCATTACTGTAACGCAATTGGCTCTAATTGGAAATGAGCAGCACAGTTCAGGTTCAGGGAGACACTGGAAGATTAAGTGGGCGAGGAAAAATAACTTTAATAACGGCCTCATATAGCCGACTGTGTTATATGATCACTTTCTCATCGTGGTTGTATTTAAATGTAGCGTTATGCCAATAGCATTGCTTTTGAATGGCGCTCAGATTAAAATTAAAAGGGTCACTAGCATGGTAATAAATACAGCAGGGCCATATGCCTCAGTATGACAGAGAATACACACCTGGATGGGATTTGAACCTCCTCCTTTCCCTCATCCTCGTTATTACTAGTGCCCAATTCAAAAACCACTGAAACACACACATAGATGACAAATTTAAAACAAAGTTTGTGGCCTGATTTGACACTTTAACAAAGGTGTGCTACATTAACACCTGTGGCAAGTATAACAACCATCAAATATGATACACAGCTGTGGAAGTTTTCCGGATCACACAAGTAGCAATGCTGCAGTGTAAAAATACTCCATTACAAGATAAAGTCTCACACTTGGTAAAAGTACAACAGAATAGCATCAAAATATACTTAAAGTTCCAAAGGTAAAAGTACTTATTTTTTTATTGGATTATAATTAATGTGTTCATCACTTTAATGTTACAGCTGGTAAAGGTGGAGCTGACTAAACTTTGTTAGCCTATACACTGTTCAGTAGCTTAATCCATAATAATATTATTACTTTATCAATATATTATCTTAATAATCTGAATTTGCAAAGTAACTGATAACCAATGTTGTCAAATTAATGTAGTGAAATAACAAGTACAGTATAGACCATTTCAAACTTGGCAACATAACATTCAAAATTGTTCCAAGTGTACTTCCTGTTGGATGTTTGTTAATGCAGCACATGACAAATAAACTATAAAGTAGATATTTTATATTACGGTTTCCTTGGGTAGATGACAGGAAACAAACAAAGACCAAAGCTGTTGCTCTCTGAAACTGTAAATAAGTTTAAACAGTGTTGGGAAGGTTACTTTTTAAATGTAATACGTTACAGATTAGCAGTTACTCTGTTACAAATGTAATAAATATCTCTTTTAATTACTTCATCAAAGCAATGTAACTTATTATATTTGATTACTTTTCTATTAAATGTTCTAAACTGGGCAATAAAGCTGAAAATATCCAGAAATAGGCTAAGCCAAAAGAGGATGCAAATTAACAGAAGGAATGTTACACACTACACTTTTGACTGAAAGGAATACATCTGGAATTGATTATAATTACATTCACATATTGTAATTTAATTACATGTACTCCCAAAAACGGATTATAAAGTTGCAGAAAAAGGTAAACACTTAAGTAAAGTAGGCTTCAAGTACCTCATAAATTTACATGGGCTAAGTAGGCCTATAGTACTTAAGTAAATGTACTTAGTTACATTCCACCAATGGTTATTCATAGTGGTGTTTATGCTGGACATGTAGAGAACAATATATTAACGTGCATTAACGGTTGGCCTGTGTACACTTACACTGATAAAGTTTTCCCTCTTCGTCCTTGTAGAGAAGTACAAAAGTATTAGCATCAAAAATATACTTAAAATACCAAAGGTAAACGTACTAATTTTGCAGAATGGCTAATTTCAGAATATGTACTATCTTATTGGCTTCAAGTACCTCATACATTTATTTGGGCTAAGTAGGCCTACAGTACTTAAGTAGCCTAAATGCACTTGTGTGTTGGGAACAATACATTAACGTGCATTAACGGTTGGCCTGTTAACACTTACATTGATAAAGTTTTCCCTCTTCATCCTCGTCACAGACAGCTGGGGAGTCCGAGTCCGATGAATACATTTTAATTCTAATGTCGCCTAAAAACCTAGATTTAAACAAATATGCACCAGAATTTAAAAATGTAGATATTATTAGTTGTAAACATCTTCAAAGACGGGGTCCTGTGTGATCCTGCTGTCCGTGTCAGTTAAATTGACAGTGCGTTTCCATGGAGACAATTAAGGCAAGTGACAGCTCGTGTCTCATGAAGCCAGCCTTGTTATTGGTCAGAAACTAAATTTATTCTTTTTTCTTTTCAGGGATTAAAATGGCGTCGCTAGTAACTGCAGTGAATTAATCAATAACTGAAACATTCACACGTTTTTTTGTTTTGTTTTTTGCTTTTGTTTATGTTTAATATTTCAAATATAAGAGAACATTTTACAGCAAGATATATATTTCATTTGCTGACATCGACAATAATCATTTTAACATGAAATATAACATTAACACTTCAGCAGCACTTCCTTAAGTCGCTCTCTGGTTGCTGCTTATTGCCATAGCAACGAGTCAATGCTTCGATGACGTTTTTTTGCTGCGACGCGCGATTGCCACGTCACCTTCAAGAGACTCGTGTGTTTGTTTTGTTGGAGCTACTTTAGCTGTCACTTCTGATGCCTCTGTGATACCGTTACATTTAGCTAACAGTTATAATTAGCAAAATGCTGACGACAGAGGATTTTACGCGCTTCCCGGTCCAAGTGTGGGACAAGGTGTTGTCGAAGGTAAAGAAAGCTGTTGTTTTCATGGATGACAAGTGTGCAGAGGCTCTCCACTGGTGCGGAGGTGCTGCTCTCCTACTGGAGGCTGGAGCCCGAAATGTAAAGGAGTTTTCCAGCTTTGAAGCCTGTGGTGTGAATGAACCCAAAGCCGTGTTCGTGGTGAGCACTCTGTTGAAGGGCAGAACAGTGGACATCATCAAAGACATCATATCCCTCAGTCACTTCCAGTATTGTGTTGTCTTCACCACCGTTGCTCACTCCGTGCACCTGCTCGCCAACAACGTCACCACAGACATGGAGGGGAGCCCTGTGTTTGAGCAGTTTGAAGAGAAGCTGTGCGAGTGGATGGGAAACATGAACTACACGGCTGAAGTCATGCACGCGCCAGTGGTCTTCGCCCCTGTTTCACAGCAGCTGCTCGTCACACCCACGTTTGCACACTTGTTCCCCCTGCTCTCACCTGATCTGGAGGCAATAAATGTAAAACGACCAGAGAAGAAGAGATTTGGGAGCCTGGCTGACATAGACATGCACTCTCTCCCCACTGAGCTGCAGTTTGAAATCAAATCCTTGGCTTCAGCGTTAAACTCAGTGTTTGAAGCTACAGGCACCAGGGAGGAGAGTTTTGCTGTGGGTCCCATGAGCCGCATCATAGCAGGGGAACTGGCCAATCACCCTCAAGCAAAAAACCGAAGGAAGACAGCCCCAAATAAAGCATCCATCATTTTTGTGGACCGAACAATGGACCTTACAGGTGACCATATTACATCATAACATTCTGCATATCCCTATCTGTTATTCTTTGTGGTATTAACATTGATGTTGATTTGTCACTGAAAATTTCATTTGTGGTTCTCAGGAGCTGTTGGTCACCATGGCGACAACCTAGTGGAGAAGATCCTGACTGTGCTCAAACCTTTACCTGGTCATGTGACAGATGTACAGGTGGACATGCTGGAGCTCACAAGTCTGCAGCGGACCCCTCACTCCCAGACCACCCTGGCCCCCGGCTGCCTCGCACAGTCCCAGTGAGTGCTTCTGTTTTTACCAGAGTTGATTTATAGCAACAGCCATTTTGTTTTTGATTAATTGGTGTTTATGCGCATGCATACCTGTTATAATCACTTTTCTGAGAGAGCTGGATGGGAAGTACTTTTATAAATACCAATCATTCATTGCATCTGTTTTCAGCCATGATTTGAAACAGTGTTCATTTCATTTTACTTTAAATGTGACCCATTAAAAGGAGAAGACAAGTTTTATTGTCAAGAAAATATAAATATACATCTAGGGCTGCAACAATTAATCGACTAATCTGTGACTAATCGACTATTACAATAATCAGTGACTATTTTAGTAGTCGATTAATCGGTTTGAGTCATTTTTCATAGAAAAGTACTATGAAAGTACCCCAAAATACTCTTATCGCAGCTTCTTCTGTTCAAATATTGGCAGCTTTACACACTCTCCCACGATGGTGAACTAAAACCCTTTGGCGTGAGTACGAAACAAGACATAAGATGACATCATTTTGGGGTTTGGGAGAGACAGACTGACATTTTTAAACATTTTAACACATTTTTCGATAAAATGATTAGTCGACTAATCGAAGAAATAATCGACAGATTAACTAATCGAAGAAATAATCGACAGATTAGTCGACAATGAAAATAATCGTTAGTTGCAGCCCTATATACATCATCAGTGAAGGACAACATTAGACGAGAGAAGTAAAGAACAGAAGAAAAGATAGAAAACACATTTTAGTAAGTCATCAGGAAGTCAAGGTTTTGGCTGGATAAAGACGTTTGCAGTTTGCTCTACACCTATACATATTGTACATATATTTATTCTTCTCAACTAAAATGCTTACATTTCCAATTTTCCCCCTAAATAAATAGAAAATGGATAATAAAAAAATTAAATTTGCATGCACTAGTGAGTTTGTTCCCATCTGGAGGACAATATGGAATGTGTGATTTTTGTGTCTCTAATGGTGTGCGTTAGTTAGGTGATAAATAATTTGTTAGTTATTTTTTTTCAGTCCATTTTTAATCAAACAGCCCAAACATTTTATGGGTCCAACCACTACAGTGTGAGAATTTGCAGCTGATCATTGTAGTAAATTGAATACGCCGGGGTTTTAGACTCTTGTTCACACAAAACCAGACGTTAGAATCTGTCACCTTGGAAACTGTGATGGACATTTTTCGCTATGTATTCTAATGCTTTTTAATCGAGTAATCCCTCCAGTTTCCTTTGGAGATATAGCCAGTAAAAGCGTATGTTTTACCACACTAAGTTTTAGCACACAAAGAACTGCACTTCCCTTTAGGCGAGCGCAAAAGACCCCACAAGCTTATCACATGTGTTGCAGTGTTAATTACAAGCAGGCACTCTGACTGGTTGTGGCTTATTCTGATTCTTTTGCCTGATACAGCCTGTCTTTGTGAAGTTTGCATTCTGGGTGCTCCAGTTTCCATCCAAACTCTCAAAACATGCAGGTTAGATTAATTGGAGACTCTAAATTGCCTCAAGGTGTGCATGTGAGTGGGAATGATTGTCTGTCTACAATATTTTACCCACCTCTCCGTGGAATATTTATCTTATCCCAAACTGGGTTAATTCTTATCCACTGACAAGGGATGGGGTTCGTTAGCATGTCATCAAGTCTGAATCCAGTTCCAAATCCCTCATCCGATCTTTTTAAGTAGTTTGTGTGATGGAAAAGGAAGACAAGTACCTTACCAACTTGGAGCTGGCCATTGGGACCCATGTCTACTGCTGACACAACCACAGTACACATTTCTTCATACTTTCCCCACCTTGCCAAACCCACATATGCGCAAACACACTCTCACCAGACAGAGCCATCCCCTGCTGAGCGAGTTGAGTGGCACATGACCAGCAGTAGGTGCCAGTGGTTCAGTGAAGCTCGCATCTAGCCTTGGTTGTACTGATGCACGTGTTCGGCGCCTGCGGTGGGGCTGTTGTACATGGCAGGGATTAGTCCTACATCATGTGTTCCACTCCCGCTTTGCCCCTTCATGTGGTTTCAGGAGGAAAAGACTTTGACTTAGAAGAAGAGTTTTGTGGCCGGAGCTGTCATGCAGTGTGTCTGGCCGCTTTGAGTTCATGAAGAGGCTTACACATACGGTGACTGTAGCAGGGACCGTTAGGAGCTAGGTGGGAGGTTCTGCTGTCATGGAACCAGTCTTAGATCTTTCTAGTCAATGCTTTTAGACAGTGTGTAGTGTAGCAGATCATGTGAGCACAGCAGGAGCAGGTTGCACGGACACCCAGATGCAGGGCTGAAGTCTTGGGCACGTCAACCAGATACATACAGTACACCCAAAAATGTATGTCTCAAGTCACTGTAGTTGCTCTGAATGTCTCGGTGGCACAAACACAGCTGAGTGGTCTCAAGTGTTGCATTTTGCATGCTCAATGCTCAGAGGTGGAGTCTAAGTACATTCACCTAAGTACAAGTTTGAGGTACTTTTTAATTTCTACTCCACTACACCTCAGAGGGAAATGTTGTTCTTTTAACTTCACTACAATTATTTGTTAGTAAGCTATTAGTTACTTTACACAATAAGATTTTTTTTTGCACACAGGTCATGTGAAAATATACAAATACAACTGAAACAATTGGCCGATTGATTCGAAAATTAACTGGCAACTATTTGGATAATTGTTTAAGTCATGTAAAAACATTTCATGGTCCCAGCTTCTCAGAAATGAGAATTCTCTGCTTTTCCTTTTAATTCTTTTAATTATTTTCATTATTAAAACATTATGTAAAATCTTCTACATCACCTACATCTACTTTTAATGCTTAAATACATTTCCAGATTGTACTTACATACTTTTACTTAAGCAACATTTTAAATGCTTTTACTAGTAACAGAGTCTTTTTATTTTACAGTGTGGTATTAGTACTTGTGCTTTATTAAAGGATCTTAATACTTCCTCCACCACTGTGGATGCTGAAGCAACAAACTTACCCTGTGTGTCTATAAGAAAGGGTTAAGTGTAAGATCATGGATTAGAGTTTGGGACTGGCGGCTGTGCAGAGGTTGAGCTCCCGACAGCAATGCTTCCAATCACTGTTCCAGATCTTTTCCCCCAAAAATGTCTCTCAGCCAAACACTTTATCTCACAACATCTCGATGACCTGTTCAGATACACACCTTCTAGCAGGTGCTCGGACACAAACGGACAAGACAAAGAAGTGTCGCTGGGATTAATAAGTAACACAGCGAGGGCTTTGTTTGTGCGGAGTACATGTCTGATCACAGCCAGCAGGATCAGCAGGACTGTTATTGCCTGTGCTATCTCTGAGCAGATGGCCCAGTTGAGCCTTATCGCAGATGTTTAGGAGATGAAGAGCCGCCGAGACACTGCAAGAAAGAAGCCTAGAGTTCCCACTTTATGTAACTGCCTTTAAGTGCGCAGCCCACCACAGGCAGAGTTTGTGTCAATCACTCTAATATGTACAAGACAGGGCACTGCAAATGCATGTTTTTAGAAGTGTGCTGTTCTTAAGCATTAATCTTTCCTAATTCTATGAAAGATACAAAAGCACACATTTCTAAAAGGGATTGTTTTCTTTGCATGATGTGAACTGTGCAAAGCACTAGACCCTTCTGGCTCTGTGTGGTTTCATTGTCTATATAATAAGTTCCCTCCCACTGGATGTTTATACACCTATGGTTTGTTGAGCTATTTTTAGCTCAGCCCACAGTGTGTTTTGATTGGTTTTGTTGTGTAGACCAGCTCAAGCCTTTAAATATTAGGTGCGGACCTGATTTGGACCTTTTGTGTGATATTTCCCTCAGTAATTCCAGGATATTTTTATAGATTACTGTGTCTTAAACATTCTGTGGGTGGTTGTTGACTCTAGCTCTCCTGTCAAGACCCCACACTTACTTTGCAATTACTGTCGTATTGTCTTTCATAACCTGGTGTGAATTTTCCTTATCCTACAACCTGACTTTCACTTTGTGGTTTTAGTGATCGTGGCAGAGAGAAAGTATGCTTTGTGTGGGTGTATACGCACATGGACTTTTTGCCAGTGCTGGTTTTTTGTTACTCCATTCCCGCACTGTTGCATTCCTTTTATGCCATTAAATAGTGCCAGGATGCACAGATTTCTGTATGTAGAAGGAGTGAAAGTGGCAGGGGGAGGGTTGTTTTGTGTGCCCGTGTATGTGTTTGTGGTCAGGTACCTTCCAGCCCAGTCTGTGTAATTTGCTGTGCTTGGCTGCACGGCCCTTGTGATCCTGAGGAGGACATATGAACCCCATTGGCAGAGGGCACCAAGTTTTCCTCAGTCTCAGACTGAACCCTGCACCCCCGTCATCTGGCCGCCTTCGACCTTGATCCTGTGGTGGGAGTGTGTGCCTGCGGGCAGCACCGAGTACGGGTGGCCAAGGTGCTCTGGGTCCGCTGCTGAGCTCGAGCCAGGCAGAGTAACCGACCGCACCCTGCCATGAGAAAACACCGCGAGGCTGCCATCTCCTCAAATCTGCCCAGCTCTCTTCCATGTGTACCACCAGGAAGGAGGGAAAACACCTATTTCTGTCCCAGCTGGGAAATATGAGCATGAACAAAAAGCCATGCATGCTTCTTTGAGTTCAGGCTGTATGGGAAAAGTAACAAAAACAGCAGAGATAGTGGAGTGTGGAGAGGAGAGAGCAAATGACAGACAGCTGAGAACGTCTAGCCCTGTTTTTACCTCACCAAGAATAAATAACTGCCCATATTCATTCTATGCTGGCGCCTTATTGGGTAGAGATTGTTTTGCTGTATTAAACTTACTGACACTTGAAGTCTTACAAGTGATTTACAGGCTGAACAACAACTCTACTCCATCATTACAGTATAGTATGAGTCCATTACAGTCCTGCCTGTTGAGTGCTGTATGATTTTAGGATTACAAGGTTTGTTTGAACAGGAACACTAGCACTGTTGAACAGTCATACACAGGATATTGATTCTGGCCAAACACCGGGATCCTTACATTGTATCTTAATACAGGCTTAATTCTTAGAGTAACTGCCCTCCACTCTCACCATAGATGAAGCTGCAGCTGATGATAAATGTTACGCTGTGGGAAATGAATTGCAGTGCTTAAACAGTATCTGTGTGCGTGTCACACCACACAGGAAGCGCAGGTAGTCAGGCCCACAGAAAAGTGCTTCATCATCTCTAGAATAAAACTTTGCACATGATGGAAATTGCAGCTGTGCTATACTTTAAGCCACAGCTGTTAACTTAGAAAAATGACTTCTTGTCATGTGCTCAAACTCATTATAGCTATTCTGAAAGAAGCTCATTCAATGGATAATCTGTCCCTCCTCCGCTTCCTACTGCCTCAGGGAGTCTCTAACGCAGCTGTCAATCATGTCAATCACTGCTCATGAAATGTGGTCAAACTGCCAAATGCATTGCCAATTTCTCACCTCTAATGTTTTCAGAAACATATTTTAGTGCACTGTTTAGTTGTAAAATGAGAACATATGCGGGCAGTGTTTTGTTTTGGCTCAAGTGTTTCCAACCTGGCAGCTGGGTCACACAAACTTTGTCACATCCTCCTGAGACCCTGTGTCCTCCTATGAGGACATCACATTTTGGGTTTACCAGACCTTGTACTTTATTCTGCTTAACGTAGGCCTGTTGTCCTCACTCGTGGACACTTTTTTGTGTCATCTAGTAGTAGTAAGACCAAGATACACAAATCTATCTAAAAACAAGATGGCAGCCATCTCTGCCAAGTCAGTCTGCAGCTGATCCTGACACAAAAGTGGGCAAGGTACAAAACCTGATCACATTTTATGGTTGAAACTTGTTTATTTATGATTGACACTGGGTCTAGTTTGATATGCCATACAAACTTTTACCAATTTTAGCAACAGTAACAAGCTAAGATGGGAGTTCTCCTTTGTAGACATTAGGAATTTGTTATTAGCTCGTTGAAGGACATTGGGACTTCATTGTTGTTTCATTTGAGGACACTGGGACTTATTTATCACTGACAATGTTTAGACTTTTCTACTTATCAGGTCACACCAATCCCAAACAGCTAGGAGAAATTAAAAATGCATACCAAACAAAAGTCCGGGTCACAGGAAGATACTACAGCTCAGCAACAAGCTCAACAAGGCATTAGAGTTGGCAGTAGAATATCTTTTTTTTTTCTTCACAGATTCTCTGTCTCGTATGAAAAAAATAAAACAAAAAGTTATAGGTAATAAAAGTTACCAACTACAACTTTAAGTGAGAACCAATTTGTGACTAAAATAATCACAGTTTCAGAGAAGAGGACCAGCTCTCCCTCTGAGCCAAATGTGTCTGTGTGAGAGCAACGGAGTTCGGTTGCTTTCATCTAATAATTTATCACACTGATTTTATCAAGACTACCCTAAAGGTCAATGATAACTCAAACAGAGATAAACAGAGTTCATATCTGTTGATTTTGGTAGTTATTTATAGGAGATGCAGGGATTTAGCTATATCTTAGGATTCAGTGAGCTGACATGTCCCCTGGCCCGTTCTCAGATGTTGTGTCTCTGTTTCTTCCGCTGCCTAACTCTGTTTTCTCCCCCCAGTGTAGAAGGTATCTCATCCTCAAACCCCACAGTACATCAATCAAGTAGATTACTTTCACCTGAACAACTTGTACTCCATGTTCCCATCAAGACTGAGATAACATAACCTATTCTGTCTTGTACGCCGTCTTCTTCTCTGTCATTTGATATTCACTGCAGAAAGCACTTTCTGTTTGGGAAAGAGTGTGCGTGCATTTATTCAGTAAGTTGATAAAACACCCCCCAAAGATGGCACTTTACATCCTCCAGTCCCACTCGTTCAAAGAGCCCCTACTGCTGGCTTTCATTTGAAATGGTAAACTAGCAAAGGCGCATGAGGGGAGGAAGAAACTCCCGCATCACCCCCCATGCAGCTCCTTTCATTTCTCACCTTCTCCCATATTTTACCATTCTCTCTACACTGCAAAAGAAGAAGGTTTCTCACATTTTTACCGCATTATTTTTTTGAATAATTGATATAATTTCCCATGTGCATTTTATAAATGCAGCCAACATCAAATTTTATGACTTTCTGCACACGCTTGTTGGAGTTATTACAAGTTTTCTCTGTAAATGTGCATAGTCCCACTGTGTAAATGATAGATATACCTTCATTTAACACACCTCACATGTAAATTAAAGGAAATACCCTGCAGTTGCAAGTTTTTTTCATTCAAAAACATAATTTGTAATTGCAAAGGGTGTTGTATGTGTTGTACAATCATGTATTTTAATATTATTTTTCTACTTTAGTCATTAAAAGTACACATGGAGTCATCACTGAATTAGAAAGGTCAATGAGAGCTCCTGATTCGTCTGCATTGATGTTTAATTTTTAGTGCACATCTCCCCTCCTCTCCTCACTTCCTGCTGAACTCCTCTTCCCTCTTTTTCTTTCCATATAAAAATCCGCTGGGTCATTTGTCCCTCTTGCCACACAGACACTCAAGGCCAGGTCTGGTTTTGGTCCACCTCCCTCTGTCTCCCCCTCGCATGTACATGAGGATGTTTACAGGAAACCGACAGTGTTTTGCCCCATTAAACACACTTCATAAATTAACTCACTTAGGGATCGGGCTGACCTCGCACAGTCCTATTAGGCTGAATCTGTTCCATGTAGACCTGATGGAAAGAACACACACATCATCTGGATCATCTGCACTGGGATTCTAAACTTTTTATTGATTTTACACCAGTATTATGGATACTAAGCAATAACATATCTGAGATGTTGAGAAAATGAACCAAACCAATTTACTCATACCCTGATTTTGCATATCCACACACCCCTCCCACCCATCCTGCTGGTTACAGATTTCAACAGAATTAATTCAAATTAGAATTTAAAAAAAAAGGGAAATTAGATTTGTATAGTGTACCCTGAAAAAACTGCACACAGTTTTATCTGTGTTGTACAGATGCAGACAAAAACCAGGAAGTGGTGTTAAATATTTATGAGGTTTGACCACTAATGTAAAGGCTCTCAAGTAAAGGTTGTACAAGTGAGGCTTCTGAAGTTAAAGGCAACCAGATTAGCCACCATGCGCATAATTTTGATTTTATTTGAAGAGATATAAAATATGTTTCTTAGAGATTTCTGCCACCATTTTTTGTTTCATTCATGCTGCTAAAAACATTAAAGGTATACTATACAGAAATTGTTGGCTACTGTTTGTACACAGTGGAACAGTAGTGCAGTGGTTAGCATTGTTGCCTCACCAGGAACCAAGAGGGTTCCTCGTTCGAACCCTGGGGTGTGGAAGCCCTTCTGTGCAGAGTCTGCATGTTCTCCCTGTGTCAGCGTGGGTTTTCTCCGGGCACTTCAGCTTCCTCCCACAGACCAAAGACATGCAGGTTAATTAGTGACTCTAAATTGCCCGTAGGTGTGAATGTGAGTGTGAATGGTTGTCTGTCTCTGTGATAGTCTGGCGACCTGTCCAGGGTGTACCCCACCTCTCACCCAATGTCAGCTGGGATAAGCTCCACCCCCCCAACAGTTCCATTGTTATGCTGTAAGCTTCAAAAAAATCTATCTCTTTATGTCTAATCTTCTCCATTTGGAGATGGTACATGACTTTCATTGTCCAATGACTAAATGTTGGTGCAATATGGTCTTTTCATTCAAATAATATCAGTCGTCTGGCCAGAAGAGAACAGAAGGCCAACATGCTGATGTCCTTGCTGTTGAGAAGGGCATCTCCCGAAGCCACATCAAACAGTGCAGTGAATTGAGAAGGCTCAAATATTTTTCCAGATATTTTAATGAAGGTCTCAAAGATGGTTTGCCAAAATATGAAAAGCCTTGGACATGTCCAAAACATGTGCACCAGCATGTGGAGCCTGCCTGCATCCATCACATGTGGGATCTAATGTCAACTTTAATCTTAGAAAGTCTGTCTGAAGTCCAGTGCAGACAGTGTACAATTTGGAACTGAAAACAGCATGTTTAAGACATATTGAGGAGATTCTCTGTGTTATTCTGCGGCAAATTGATTCATCCTAGTCTGTTTCCCGTCTATTTTTAAGGAGTGGTCGCTCCCTTTTCATAAAGTTCCGACCTCACCTGTGTGCTGTGCCTGGGAATGTCCCAAACACAGCAAGATAAAAAGAAAGTACAGGCAGAGGGCAGGGTCTCTGCAGATAAATACACTGCCACATACTTCTAGTGGATGATCAGTCGTCTACCAGTCAGATGGTTGGTGGTTCGATATACCTCTGCTGGTGTAGTCTTCATGTCGAAATGTCCTTGTTCTTGACTCTGAAATCCAAATTGCTCCTGATGGCTGTACTATTGGTGCGTGATTGTGTGTGAATGACCAGGTGGCACCTTGTATGGTGGCGTCGGTCACCAGTGTATGACTGTGTGTGTGAATAAATGGGTGAATGGTGCTTGTGTTGTAAAGCACTTTGAGTAGTTGCTAAGACTAGGAAAGCACCACATAAATGCAGTCCATTTACCATTCATAAGTTATGATTAAGAGGGATTACGTTTGTATAAGTCTATGCATAGTTTTTTAGGGAAATCCTGCAAATTATACCTTTAAAAAATCCTCTACCTTCACAGGAACATTAAAACAAGTCTGGTTACTCTCATAAAATTAACGTAACAGTTTTCACTGGAATGTTTTTCTCGGACATTTATCTTAAAAAGTGGTCATTCATAACAGTAAAGCTGAGCACTATCAGAGGTAAGTAAGAAAATGTGTCATTTGGGTGAACTGACCCTTTTAAAAAATTTGCCACCCCTCTAAGAGGCCTCATCGATCATACAGTATGTATGTAGAATGACTCACTTCTGAATCATGTTATGAATACTCAATTTTGCGGTACACGCTTGCTTGTGTGTGTGTGAGTGGGCCTCAGAGTAAAGAAATAAACACTGAAGTGTGTGTGTGCACATACACACGCATGTTGGACCAAATGTTAAGGGGGCCACAGGATGAGGAGTAAATTTAAGAAATCCTGAGTCAGAATGGTTGGAGCCATTCTTTTCTGCTGCATCACGCTCTTCCAGGAATACTATCCCCCTCCTCACCCCCACACTCATTAAGGAGTTGGACCCGGTCAGAGGTATTTCATCACTTTAATGAGGGTACGTGTTCGTTCTTTCTCGTGGTACGCACATCTCTCTTCAAGTTACAGTATTTGCTGCTTAACTACCTTTTAATAGTACGGCACTTATTACACATGTAGTGGAATTTAGTTTGGGCATCTAAACTCACCAAACACACCCATTCAGTCTGTCCAAGTCCAAGCCAGAGAGGACATTCAGTGTGGTGAACACAAGTCAAGAGCAAGACTGCCCCCTTCAGTCTGTATCAGAGCATCCTTTTCACCAGACAGAGCCTCTCTGCACTTAATGCTCACAGATGGCCAGCGACACGCGCCCCACATTCCCAGCCCCCCCCCCCTCACCCTCCTCTCTTCCATAGTAGAGTAGTTACTCAACAAGGTTCCTGGCTGGTTATGGAGCCTGTCTCACACCCTGCCAGTATAAACCTCACCCCTCACCCTTTGGCCCAGCTCGAACCCCCGCCTTCGTCTGACCAAATGGCCCAGGGATAGCGCCAGGGGAGTGGGCCTGCAGGCGGGGGGGTGGGGGGGGGCTGGATGGGCAAAGAGCCAAATTAGAACCATATTTTATCTGCTTTCTACTGAGGCGCTCCATCTTCCAAGAACACACACAAGGATGCACGGGGTTGTGTGCAAACATATACAGATGCATGTGTACACACTCTCAAACACACGCACGCATGACTGCTCACATATGGCCTGGTCAAGTCACAGTGTTGGTATTTCAACCATGACGAGTATGCGGGACTTCATGGTTTGCGTAATCGTAGCAGTTCTAATCAAGTGCATGGGAGGTGTTTTTCTGAATGATTTAGAGAAGTGTTTTCCAGCAATGACACTATGTCAGCTCTTGACCAATAGATCCAACGCACTACTTCATATCCATGTCTTAATCACAACTTAAGCAAACCAAGAGATTGTTGTTAAGTACCTCATTTATTTTCTTTTTCCTTGTCATTTTTTTTTTCATACTGTATGAGTTTGTACATTAGACTCTTGTCCGAGGCTGAGTCGTGTTCGCCGGTCTTTGTGTCTGGTTCTAGTGTGAAGATGGCGGGCGTCCCAGTGTGAGCCCCTCTCCTCCCCATCTAGCCCCAGCCCAATGTCTGGAACAGATTACATCTGATATTAAACACATGGCAGTTAGAAAGGAGAAAAGGCGAGAGAAGAAAAAAAGTAAAAGAGAAAAAAAAGAAAGAAAGAAAAAGAAAAACAGAGTGGATTTGTCAACGAGCTCCCTCCTACCTTCCCTCTCTCTGTCCTTAGCCCCTTTTTCTCTCTTTGTCTCATTCTCCTTTCAGTGTCTGGTCACTCCTGAGAGTACGGAGAAGATCATGTCCGCTTGTCAGTTGTGCTGTCAAAGGCACAGACAGAGATGTACGCTTTTGATGCCCTTTTATTCAGCCAGCAAAGTGTCAGTGCCTTGCACAGGGCAAGAATTCTAAAAGGAGAAGCCAGTTGTGTTGGCAGCTTGAACTCAGATACAGAGCCCATTTTATTAGGATAAAGTGTCACTCTCTGGAAAGCTAAAGATGATGTAGCTGCTCAGCGACACTCTTTGTTTCTTTCATGGCAAGACTTGAAGCTGTTTCCACTGCTTGTGGCAGATGGAAGTAGTCTCACACACATGCCTCGTCCTCAGTCTCCCATTAGAGACGTGGATCACTGTGTTTCATAACCTAGCGGATAATGAGACGAGGGACTGAGATGGTATCAAGAGGAGCCTCGGTCTCCAGGCTCTGCTGCTTTGCCACTGATGTAAGAACGGCACAGCACAGACATTTAAGGTGGATTGAGAACATTCCTGATGTTCCCTTTGCTAATTTCAGCTTTTTCCTGTGAGGGGTCCCACAGGGGAGTCACCACTCCCCGACCAGCAGGCTCTCCATCACCCAGACGAGAGCCCAATCACGTCCGTGTTGTCCCTTTTGTGTTTATACCCGAGTCCTGGTTGCTCTAAACAAACAACAGCAACAGTTGCTCAGCTTGTTTGTGCTGAAAATCACTGTTCATGTCTACTACAGTGTTTTTTTCCTCCTCGTGAATAATGAAGTGTCTGATTGTTTTTCCTACCAGGTCGCCTGCAGCACAGTCACTATGGGAGGCCATGCTGACCAGTAAACACAAAGAGGGGGTGATGGAGGTCCGTCGGCAAATAGTGGAAGCAGCCAGCAAGGAGAAGCTGCCAATCAAGATGAGCATGGGTAAGATGGATCAAAGTAAACATTTTGTTTTCCTGATAAAACAAAACCCAAAATACAAAAAATAGCTAATAAACATGAGCATCCACATCAAATAAAAACACCTTGAGTCATAAATAATTTTCTTCGAGAGAAGTGTGTGTGTAGTGTCTTGTAGCAGAACCATAGCGCCCCCTACTGAGATCCAGCTTCTCTGCCTTGCAGTGTATTTGCCCATGTGGCCACAGAGGAAATCTGAACCACATGTTGGCTCTATGACACACACTCACACACACACACACACACACACACACACACACACACACACACACACACACACACATGCTCCCTTGCACACACACTACTTTTGAAAACTTTTGTTGTTTGGTAATGAAGCAAAGGGGGCTGAAGCGAGGGGTAAAAATATGTGCAGGCACGCAAAAATAAAGTCATTACATGCACAAGTATACAGTACCCTCGTGCACGTTCATCTTTACGCTGCCCTCTGACTCACATAGCTAATGGATGTACTACACTCACACAAACACACACACACACACACAGGGCTAATATGCAGGTTAGCATCTGGCAAAACAGGAGGGGGTTAAAAGGGAGGGGCATTGTGGTCCCTCAGCGCCTATAATCTTTGAGGTAAAGAAGGTCTCGTCTCTCGTAACGAGCAGGTTGTAATATGTTGGAGGTCACACATGCATATGCACACACGCTCTGCCAAGCATCTGCATACACGCGTTGGTTTCCTTTCACACATTTGTGCTAAACAGCACTCCCTCTATAAATCTGCTACGTTGTGGATTTATTTAGACAAATGCACACCGAGCAGAGATAGAGCTGCAGAATTAGAAGGAACAAAGAGATCAGGAGTGACAGTGAAAGCAAGAAAGTTTGAAGAAGGTGGAGCATTAAAGCTGCTCCCGCCTGCTGACTGACAGTCTGTTGACTTAATGTCTTTCCTGAGAGAGAGAGAATAAGAGACAAGCGGGGAGAGAAGGGGGCACTGTCAGGCTCCTCACACACTGAACCTTTATAACCCCACTGGCACAGGACCAGACTCAGTGAAGCCCCCCTGAGCTCCCAGCACACCCCCCACACAGTTCCCATCCTGCCCACCAGCACCACCGGCTGAGTTCTCAATCCATCATGCTCCGCTCATATGAGACCGAGCTAAAGCCAGTAACACAAAACGCTTAGCATTAATACCTATCTGCTCTGTCGGTGCCCACTCACTCTCTAGGAGAGAAGAATTTTCCACTGCATTCTCACTCTTGCGGGTTTATGCAGATCAGTGGAGAAAATACTGTATCAGGATAGTGCAGGCCCGCGTTCTCACATACACACTGACTGAACTTGGCTTCTTTTCATCTCAACAGGATAAGATCATCCAGAGAGAGACAGAGAAAATAATCCATTTCTCAGAGCCTGAGTATGACCCGTCAGGTTTCTCATAGCACAATAGGATGATGAAATTCCCTCGCTGTGTGTGTGTGTGTGTGTGTGTGTGTGTGTGTGTGTGTATGTGGTTATGTTATGCGGTTGCGTCCAGCGAGTCCAGTGTTTATCCTGGGTGTTTTTGCTCTTAGTGGGGAATTAGTTAGACAGCTTTGGTTTCATTGTGCGTAAAAGTGCGTTTATCTGTTCATCTGCATGTGTGTATGTATGCACGCAAATGTGTGCGTCACAGGGTTATACGGTTTGTGTATGTTTTGCACGCACCGATACTGCAGTGTAAATGAGATGTGTTGACAGGGCCTTTCTTCCTGTGGTGCACACTGCTCTTTTAACAGCAGAGATGAACGAGCCTCGAGCAGACAATTCGATTGCATTCATCATTTCAAGCAGTGAGATTTTGAAGAGTGTAATATCACAATAGTTTCAAATAAGTATTCATGTTTCACAGTGTCATCTCTCCTTTTTTTAATCATAATTTAAATGACGATCACAATGGGTTTTGTTAAATGGCAGAAAGGCTTTGCACTCCATCTAGCTCCATTTTGATAACGAATATAACTAATTAAAAAGATGTTATCTCAACTTTGTGCAGGCATATGAAAGACAATGTCATCATAGAACACAAAGTATGGACATTTATTTCAGCAGAAAAACAAAATATATAACAAATATTCAAGCAGAAAAAATGTTGCCATAGTACATTTCTGCAAACCATGGAGATGTTACATTTGCATGTTATTTATTACGTAGTGGATACATTGAAACTTAACATTGAAATTTTACATTTTAGCAAAGCTGTGGTTAATGTGAAGTTAGGTTTAGGCACAAAACCGGAAAAAATATATGGCTGAAATTACCCAGTTTTGGGGGCTCAGTCCCGGCAGGAAAATAAGTGTTACTCTACGTTCAAACCAGAAGCTTCCAAAGAGGCAAAGTCTGTCGCGGACGCCCAAGAAGCACCACTGTCAAAAATATTTGTGGCAGCTTTGGTCGCTCTAGTCGCTCATCACGTGAATCATTGAACGTTCGATCGTGCTTGTCAATTTAAAGGAGCTGCAAAGCGAACTACTGGCTTGAAAGCAGCGTAGTTGCTGCTTGCTGTTGTCCAGTCAAAAAGTTCATAGTTGGCCCACAGAAAGTTATGTTTGGTCAATGAAAACAGAAAACGTATGTCATCCCATTCAAACCAAGCAAGGAAGACTTGCATGCTACGTCGCAACATTAGCCTGCAGTTCTCTCCTCTATTACTAACATTACACACTTTACTCACCACACCAACCGACTACCTCTGCGACGCAGTCCCAAGCCTCATTCTCCTTATTTTGGTCTCTGTAACCGAACAGCGACACATTATAAAGGACTGAGTGGGCGCGAATGCAACTAATAAACTTTTCGATATCCATTGTCGGAACAAGTGTGCTGTAGGAACCAAAGTTACATGGCTTGTTCTCTGGGACCCGCTTCATCAAAGCACGTCAGCATTCCGATTGGTTGTCGCCGAACCGTGTCAGAGCTCATTACCGTAAAGTTAAATAAGTTTTAACTCCCCTCCGGACCTGCTCCGGTCGCCAAAGACATGCGGCTGACGACCAGGTCGCCCAAGTTGCCCAAGTTGAATGACTTGCGCCATTTTGGAAGCTCTGGTCACTGTTGGTGTGAACGTACAGATAAACAAGAGAAAACACAGCAATGTCATGGTAAAAACATCTCTTTTTGTGTCCCTATACCCACAGGAAATGCAGCAAAGTCTTGCTAAAAAACAACCGTTTTTCAGGTCAACATCCAGGCAGGAAACGCAGTGTTGTCTCTGTGAAAGACGACTGCATTTTGTGCCACTATCCTACTGACAAAAACAGCAATGGGTTGCTACAAAACACATTTCGTGTTTAAAAAACTACTGGAAACACAGCAGTGATTCACTTTATCACAACCCTGTTGTTGTTGCTCAAACATTGGTCTGCGGTGGTCTGCAGCTTGGTTGGCAGCTGTTCACCTAGGTGACACGCCATACACCATCCCCTCAACCTCCCAATGACAAAGTCAGCTCATATACTTCTTCATTCGAATCACGTCCTGCAGTTGTACCATATATGTGGTTTGCAGAAACATACAATGCCAACATTTCATCCTGGCAACTGGGCTGAAATATTTAGAGTAATCAGTCAACTGACAATGACAGTATTATCAAATGTGTTTTAGTTGGATCATGTCATTCCAAAACCTCTCACACACATTGCTAAACTCAAGTCTTTGTTACTGTTTTTAAGCATATAAAACAAAACAAAAAAAACAGTATGAATACAGGAACAGGACCGTAATAAAATCTGATTTTATTTATGATAATCAAAAGTTAGTCCAGTGATGGGAGACAAAGTACTGTTTTGAATTGTGTCACCATTACATACTGTACAGATGATGTATATTTTTTCAAACAGATATTTCAATCCTCAAATCATTCACTTACATTTTTAACTGAAGAGGAAGCTCAGATAAAACGCCTCTATGACACTCAAGAGGAGTAATGTGATGGTGTAGCTTGTGCTTTCCTGTCCTGTACAGTAGAGTCTTAAAAGGGGCCCCAACATGCATCCACAAATAAAAGCACCAGGGCTTTCCTCATCTTAGAGCGCATAAATAAAAGTCTCTTAGCCTTCCTGTGTCCTCTATCCACGTAGAGTTACTTATGAGGCTGTCCAGCTGCTGAGGTCGGCCACCACTCAGCTCCAAACTGACATCACTTAGCCTGTGAGTAACCCTGTGCACCTAGAATGCAAGTCATCTTCCAGTAACACGACTAAATCATTGTTGGCCCCTGCACTTCTCTGCATTGTTCGGGACTTTGATCATGGCTGAGCTTCAATTGCCACTTCTGCACATCAGGCTAAAATGGGCAGCAGCTCAAACTGTTTATAGCAGAGGGCTGAAAATGTGATTTGTTTTATGGCGGGTGCTGCAGTGAATGCACCCTGAAGAACATTAAAATGGCTTAAAGGTTCAAGTTTCTACTGCTCTAGGTGCTGTGCAAGAAGCAGCACAGTATGTTGTATAAAAGCTTTGGGTTTATTGCGCTGGTGAACAAAACAGACATGCTAATAATTTAGATAACTCCATATTGCATGTGTACATTATCTAACCAACTGAACACTACATACGACACATCATACTGACCAAAGTTTAAAGGGACCGTTCACAGTTCAAAATCAAAAATACATACTTTTTACTCTTACCTGTAGAGCTATTTATCAGTGTAGATTGTTTTGGTGTGAGTTGCTGAATGTTGGAGATATCAGCCATAGAGATGTCTGCCTTCTCTCCAGTATAATGGAACTAGATGGCACTCAGCTTGTGGTGCTCAAAGTTACAAAAAAATATAATTGTAAAACTCACCAGCAATGTCTCTTTATAGAGCTCATGACCCATTACCCAAGATAATCCACAGACCTTGTGAGCAGTTTCATTTAGGAGCTATTTTCTTTCTACTGAACTACAACCGCCAACCGAATCACTATGCTAACCCTGGCTTTGGAAACCTCATCAACTGAGGCTAGCAAGCCCCTAACTTAGTGCCCTTTCCCTGCATGTTGCATTAGATGTAAGAAAAGTGCCTTCCCTGGGTGAGTGGCGGTGAACATATCCTGCCATGTCACCGCCAGACCAACGTTCTTGCTCCTTGCGACCAGCCCACTCGAACTGGACAACTCCGCTGGACACCCTTCAGGTGCTGTTCCGACCAGTCGGTAGAGCTTAGATTCTCTGCCTGAGCCCGAACCCGACCCGACCCGTGAGTTGTCGACGGTGACAACGTGTGTCTCAGCTTCGTCGAGTGTACCAAGTGCAGCACAATGCTGGTATATGACAGCAAAAAGACAGGGACCTCGACACTTAAGAGGCACATGACGAAGTCTTGCTATGGAAAGAAAGACGAGAGTCAGCCTTCAATTGTCGGGTTTAAACTGGGCTCGGGCTCATAATTAAAGTTAAAGAGTGTGACGTCAGTGCTGACCCTGTCTTCTACCACCTGCCTAAACCACACCCACAAGACATTCATTAAACCACCAATAAAGCTATCATAACACGACTGCTGGCTCACCTAGCACCACTGAGCGAGGTACAACGGTACCTTCACTTCAGCGGAGGAGGACGCCCTTAATGTTTACATCTCACGCTGTCACAAGCCTCCTATCTGTGAGTCGATGCACACTTCCTTCTGTGCGGTGATACAGTTGTCAGAAAATAGTTCTTACATGAATTTGCTCACAACAAGGTCTGTGGATTATCTTGAGTAACCACGTCATGATTTCAAAGGCTTTTTTTTGCACCACAAGCTAAGTGCCATCTCTTTCTATTATACTGGAGAGAAGGCAGACGTCTCCACGGCTGATATCTGCAACACTTGGCAACTCACACCAAAAACAGTCTAGACTGATGAAAAGCATTAAAGGTGAGAGGGAAATAATGTGTTTTCTGTTTTAGGGTAAACTGTCCCTTTAAACTTTCACTGTCATATTAAAAACTTGTTTGTTTTCGGACACCAGAAATTAATAGTGTATATTTCAATGCACTAAAATTAGCTGAAAAACACCAATAGTCACACAGTTTTTAATATGCCTTATGAAGACTGTTGTTTATCAGATGATACAGCTGACATAGAAAAATCAATTCAAGGCACAAGTGCAGTGTCTTCTTACATCAACATGTCTTATTTATTAGAGGCAGAAAATCAGAGCCCTTCCAGCTCTGCTATTCCTGCAGAAATACCCCAGTTTGAGACCATCGCTCAGCTGACAGATCATCTCCCCGAGATTCGTTTTGCATCTGGCAACAAGATGCCTGAGGAATCACAGAGCAGTTTTGAGGGAAGTTTAGTGACATAGATAAGAGCTAAGGAGGCTCAGCCAGGGCTGTTTGATTGTGTAATGGAGACCAGGCTTTTGTGTGGCTTTCTCATCTTAAGTTATTTTTTTTGTGTGTGGGTTTTTTTTCCCAATGTCTTACATTTTCTCACTCTCACTCTCACATGATCTCCCCGAGCTGTAAAGTCTGATTATATTTGGCCTATAGTATGCCATTCTTTGGTCGCCTATTCTCGGGCGAAATTATGCTTGGCCCTCGCTTTGGACGTGTTTCCTGGTTCTGTGCTGAATTATGGTTGGCACATCAAGCTTAGCGAACCTTGGTTATGCTGCCAGGATTTTATGGCTGGATATGTTCACAATAGAGCTTTTCAGGATTTTGAATACGTCTGGACTGAAGCTCATTCTTCAAAAAAAATACTTTTATTTCAGCAAGAAAGTTAATACCCTTTTGTAGACATCATACAGTCAAGTGCCGCACAACATACTGACGCTTTCACTTCGGCTTGGAAAACACGTCTCCCAATAGGCGAGCCTGCAGAAATTTATTTTGCTGTCAGGTTTACTTATCAGCTGCCCTGAAAATGAGTTTTTGTTCATAGCTTCCCTGGATGATTACCTCTAAATTTCTGTCTGAAAACATTCCACATCCATAGACTTTGTCATCCAGTCAAACAAAGTTTTGTAAAAAAGGTGTTGTCTTTACATTTTTTACGTGACATGACTCCATATTGTGTCCAGTATTCTGGAGATTTCTGCTCCATTTTTCATCCCGGCTGTCTGTTTCTCTTCGAGTCATGTGTTTGGCCCCGCTAAAGAAAACATTGGCCATGTAGTCCAACAGGAAATACTCCCACATCTGGTGCTGGTTCAAAACATCAACATGAAGAAGTAGGCTTTATGGGGAGTTAATGTGTGCCCCCTCTCTATCCCAGCCCCTGACACAGCCCCTCGTACCTCCAGGCCACCCTGCGCACCCCCTCTTTTTAGCACCCTTTACTTCGCTCTTCCTGTGTCTCTGTGAATCTTCGTGGGAGGGGCGGCAGAAGCAGAGGGTCCTGTGAGGAGGCCAGTCTCTCTCTGCTGCCTGTATAAATGTTCAAAGACAGCCTCTGATTTACACTTATTAGTCACACACAAGATGGGCACTCAGGACCTCTTATCGGTCTTCCTGCCCCTCTGCTATATGTGGACGTGCTGGAGCACACAGACTTACGCAGTGATGTTTCGTCAGAGACTGTGACTCATGTAAACTTCTCACTGACAGCAACTCTCCACCTGAAGCTTACATACAGAGAGAATATTGCTTCCTGTCTGGCACAGCCACACACACACACACACACACACACACTTCTCCGCGGCTCTTGCTTTCTCCCAGCCTGTGGCGTTTTTGCTCATTAAGATAATATTATGGTCTGTCCTGGTATCAGTCATTCCCCTCTGCCCTAAGCTGAGTGTATGATAGTTATTAAAAAGGCTGTTATGCTTGGGAAAAGGTTGTCTATTTATTCTGTTTCGCTCTTCCCATCAGGAGGAATAACTGTGTGTGTGAGTGTGTGTCTGTGTGTGTGTGTCCTGTGCAACCTTGTACAATTATTTATAACAGATGGCACACAAAAGACCATCAGGCCAACAGTCAGACTACAGTTGTGAATTCTATGAACTTTATGATGAACAGTTTTGATTGATGAATTTGTGATGGCTCCCCTCATACTAACAGATTCTTGCCTCCTCTCAGGCCGTGTGACCCCCGAGCAGCTGTGCTCCTACATGCAGCTGTTCCGGAGCAGTTGGGGGGCGCTAGAGAGTCACTGCGGGGTGCTCCAGCTGGGCCTGGCCACGGCCCAGGCGCTCCGCCATCCCGGCCTGCCCCGCTGGGACGCCTGCCTGGCCTTCGAGAGGCTGCTGCTACAGGTCCGTACTCATCTTACACAAACCTATTATCCATATGCGTTTTTTGCGATGAAAGCTCCTTTCAAAATAGGATTATATTTACCACAGATGTTAGCAGTTCTCCTTTTTAATATCAAGGAATCAAATAATGTAAAGAACGCACACACACGTGCGTTTCTAAATTCTTTCCTAAACATTGGGCCTCGTGCAGGAAGCAACATTCAAAACAAATGTTCTTTGTAACCACAATTTTGTTCTTATTTTGATGGCACCCACTGATTTCAGGGATTCAGGAATGTTTTCTTATGTTTGCTCTTCTCTTAGGTAAGGCAAAATTTTTCGAGTGGTCGAGAGCACTCTTGCCAAGATAAGAGAAAAACATCTTGTTTTCACACTGAGACAACGTGAGGACACAGTTTCAGCTTTGAGCAACACTAAAAATTGCATGAACACTTTACAAATTAAGATTTTTGAGCAGAGACCACATGAAAATATAGAAGTGCAGCTGAAACAATTTGTTGATTAGAAAATTAATTGGCAACTATTTTGATAATTGTTTTAGTCATTTTTCCTGCAAAAGCATTTCAGCTTATCAAATATTCAGACCTAATGCTTTCTTTTCTAATTGTTTTAATTATTTTGGTTCATTAAATGGAGCAAAGTCTACGAGCTGGTTCAGGCACTCAACTATTTAAGCTGCAAAACCTTCCCAGCTCTTCCTTTGCCTCGTCTATGCCACTGCTGCCGTGTACTGCTGCTCGCTCTTTCAGCCCCACCTCCACCCCAGCATCCACCTGCAGGCTCTGGCTAAGAGGGGAAATATTTAATCATCACTCCCCAATTTCTCATGTAAACATATCTGCGGGGAGCGATGAGGCCGGAGTCTAGACGCCAAGGACTCTAATTATGTTCCGATGTTGAAATAAAAATTCAAAATGTGCACAGAGTACTTTTACTTGTAATTCTAAAAGGTCCAGTGTGTAGGATTTAGAAGCATCTATTGGTGAGTTTGCTGAACTGAACCTTCTTCCATGTTCCAAGTGTGTAGGAGAACTACAATAGCCAATGCGAAAAAAAGCAAGTGGGCCAATCTGGAGCCAGTGTTTGGTTTGTCCGTTGTGCGCTACTGTAGAACATGGTGGACTCTGTGGAGGAGGATGTAGATATAAACGGCTCATTCAAAGGTTACGAAAATGCTATGATTCTAATTATCAGGTGATTATTAACCAGGGGTGTCCAAAGGTTTCTGGACGAGGGCCAGCTGCTTCTCACATCATATGGGTTAGTAAAAGAAATCATATACATATACAAATGAGACAAATGCAACTGTTTCATCTTTCACTGAAAAAATAGTCAACCTTCCACCGCTCCTGAAAGTGGCGCCCCTCACTGTGGACTTCACACTTTTTTGCTGTGGCCATGTCTGTTATCTAGCAGGTAATGTCTGCTGCTATGTAACTGTTCGTTAGCTTGTTTATCATCTGTTCATGAAAACACAACAGTTCCATCTGCGTAGTTTGTGCTTGGTGCATGTCTACAATCTGTGTGATAGTCCTGCCGTCCTGATGTGAACAGAAAAAATGCAAAATGAAGTTTATTGTTTAACTAATATTGTGTGATAGGCCACATATAGTATATTTTATTGGCCCCTTGGCCAGACTTTGGACATGCCTGTTATAAACTAATGGAAACATAGTTAGGAACTATATACCATTTTTGCCAATTGATGCCCCTAAATCCGACACAATGGACTTTTAAGTTTCCAAATTGAACTTACACACTATTACTCAGGTCACATTTTAAATGCAGGATTTTACTAGTAACAGAGTATTTTTACAGTGTGGTATTAGTACTTTTACTTAAGTAAAGGATCTGAACACTTCACCACCACTGCTGCTGACATGGCAGTTACAACATCACAAATGTTTTGCCATTGCTGGGTTTTTGATTTTCCTGTAACACCAGCACTTTTCACATTTACGTTGTTTAAGTTTACTTAACAGCATGTCGATTCCACTACAGCAAAACTGCTTCTTCTTACAGCCTTTTTTGAGCATGTTCCAGATTATTTTTTGCCCATGGCACAACACCCGCCCTAGTGTTTAGGGGTTACTCATGATGAAGTGGGATTTTCGACACACCTGAGTAAGAGCAGATTTGGATGGTTAAGAATGTTTGGTGCATCTGGAGTTGACTTCAGAAAATTAAGAGAAAAATATAAGAGAAATTTTAGAAGATGTTGCTGCATGAGGCCCAATGCTACACTGACAGCATTAAGCAGAAAAACAGCACATTCACTGGCAATTTGTAATTAACCCGGTGATTATTCTTTCACATCTTCCCCTTCGGGTAAATATTTTATTACCGATGCTCAGCAGGTAAGTGGGTGCTTGCGGTTCACTAGATGGCGGCCAGAATGTTGTGTTAAACTGACAGAGGGGGGAAAAAACGCAGATTCCTCTCCTTCATAAACAAGGTCAGTTGTGTTTGTAAGGAAAACATTCAGATCCAGTAAACACTGCAAAAAACTCAGATTTTCCATCATGTTGTTTAGGGGCTTTTTAGTTGAGAGATGGAAGAGGTCTAGTTTACGGGGGCGGACAGGGGCAGATGTACACGTGTGTTTGACTGTGGAAAGGTCAGAGGGCAAGTCTGATGGAGAGACAGAGGGGAGAGTGTAAGAATAAATAAAAAAACAGAGCAGCCAGTCATCACATCAGCTCTTTTAGCAGTGATCAACTGATTTTAGGGAGTTTCACACACACAGAGCACCGAGCTGCATAATGCCATACTCTGCACCGTGAGCTAAAGAATACTAAAGCCATCTTCTCCTTTTCTTACCTTGCTTTTTTCACAGAGTCGCTTTATGTTCCTGAAGCTGTAAAGCAAGCAGGGGGACAGCAGAGTATTTAGGAACTTATTAAACGAAATCACGGAAAAATAAAACAAGCTCGCAGCAGTGCCCCATGCCAAATTGGAATTTGAAAACAACCTCATAAACCTTGGTCCTCAGCTGGGGCCATCGTTGGTTTATTAAATAAAGGAAGAAGACTTTAGGGCTTATAGTTCCAGTATCCATTTACTTCATGACTCCGCTTTGATCCACTCCCCCATGGTTGTCTGCTGTACCTGGATAATTTAAAGTACAACTTTCTCACCACTCTTTTGTAGTTGCAGTCTCCTAACTACAGGGTTTGTAGGTGACTGTGTCTTCAGGTGGAACTGGGTCTCGTTAAACTCACGATGACTATGTTAATAACAGACTGCTGTTGTATTTAGCATCAGGATGGTATATATAGCACCTGGCGTGGGTTCAAAATGACATTCTTCATGAATCAAATCTCATAATCGAGCCTTGAGCGCGATGCGAGAGTTGGTGTTTGCAATCAAAACGGGCCTGAGTTTTATTGAGGTATTAAGGGAAATGAGTTGTGTGTCCTCTGTGCCCTGTCTGTTTATTTAATTTCCATGTGAGGTTTTTTTTTCCTCTTCTTTTTTGGCTCAACATGGACAGAGAGAAGTTAATTACATTACAAAATGGCGGGATGAAATGCCTTTCAGCTCTGCCCTGGCGGTTGGGCTGTGTTTGCTCTGCCTGAGTGTGTGAGGGCTGCTGTGGATACGACTGGGCAGAGCTGGACGCTTCGTCGCTGGTGGACAGTGTGAGTTTATTCAGGCCTCTGTGGTGCACTCGAGTGGGTAGTAGCCATACTGAGGCAAAGGGCCATTGGGTTCAGGGCCTAGTTTATGCCTTTCCAAACAATTACGCACACAGTTTGTCGGTATAAAATGCTGTGTAATAGCTACTTTGTGACCTAGACAACTTTTTTGCTCATGAGGTAATGCTGAAATATGCTGTAATACATAAAAAGGTCTTCGGAAATGAAGTGTGCTTTTGCAGATTTTTTAATGGTAGCCTTTACTTGAAAGGCAATACCTGTGAGGGTTTTGCAGCTGGGAGGTTAATAGGATCGAGGCTCAGATGTGGTTTTATTAGTTGGACATTAATTTAAATGTGGTTAGTGTGATACTCACAGTTTAGACTGCCTTTACAGAGACTGCTGGATTTATTACCTCCTCAATATAGCACTGATATTTGTGGGAGATGGCTAGATATCTTCTTGGCTGGCACTGCCACCCTGCCCGCACCTTCACCCCCCCGTTGCCCCGGTTCCTGGCTGTCTGGCATGTAACCGGGTTACTGTCTGAATGGGTCAGATTGAGCGGGTTTGGTCCAGCTCCAGCCCGCAGTTGCAGAATGTGTGCTAGACGTGTTCAGTGCTGGACACGGGTGGTGCAGCCAAGGCAAAAACTTAACAGACTCACTCTTTCACCACTTCCCAGAACATCACAGGCATACAACCTTCCCATCAGCGGCCCAGCCAGAGGCTCTACCTCACCAAACTAAACATGTACACTACTACTGTACATCCCTCCCAGAGAGAGCTGACAAGTTGCAGCTGCATTTTTATGTGTGTGTGTGTGTGTGTGTGTGTGTGTGTGTGTGTGTGTATTAACAGACTTTTAAGGCTAGTATTGTCTTTGGGTGTGCTGTGCACGCCTACTGTTCATTAAGCTGTCACATCACTGAACATGGTAGTGATGACAGCAGTGCAGTAGAGAGGAGCTAACCTCTCTCACCCCGGCCTGTTGCTTTACTCTGCTGGGATTACTGGGGCAGGACTCTGCAAACATTCAAGCTCCGAGTTATTACTGGTCACAGCACAGCCGTATGTCCCCGCTCTCCCATGAGTCACTAAAGCTGCCGGCCTCGTCCTTATCTCCGTCTCTACCGTGTGTTTGTGTTCAAGTCTGAAAAACTGTGTATGTAAGTTAAAAACAATCTATGAACCCAAACCTAATCCCCTTAACATTAATTTACAGAAGTGGAAAAATGCCTCATATACACAATGAAAGCTGGTCATTTGTCCTCAGTATTAACTTCACACAAGATAAAATCCAAATGAGTTGTTCTGAAATTGTCATCCTCTACCAGGATATGAAAAAAAATACTCTAGCAACTAATCTTTACAGAGGTCTTTACAGGTCCACTTGTAACTGAGTCACCTACACTGAGATGGCTCGTATCACAATTACAAATGAGGCTGGTTTAGGTTCCATTATCCTTTCCCTCCATGGTTTCACAAGGTTTTTGGGGTAACATTAAATGCCTGATTTCATGACAGCTTTGCATTTCTAAAAATCATGATGTGATGTTTTTAGCCATTTCAGAAAAGTCAGAAAAAAGGCATTTAAACAGCCATAAGGGCGGCAGAGTATCCAAGCTTAAGGTCTTTCACAGATTATTCCATGTGTAAGGAGAACTGTAAAAGAATAAATGAACCAATGATGAGCCAATATTGATATACCTGCAATAAGCTAATAGGAGCCAATATATTTTAGCCTCACTGATTTATCAGTCTAGCTCTTGTTATGTGTAGTCGAGTGGAATATCAGCTCTCTTGTGTTGATTACATGCAATCAACACATAAAAGAAAGGTGTTTTTTGACACGATGAAGAATGAGAACTGTCAAACTCAGGTAACGTGTAATGTGTACATCTATTTTCAACTGTAACTGCTCCTTGAATGGTGGAACATCTGCTGCCAGTGTTGGTTTTCTCTCTGCGTTTTGGTCTTGTTGTTTGAAGGTTATTTTAGGTTTTGGTCTAACTATACTTAGTTCTATTCAGATTGGTTCTGACTGTCTTTGGGTGCACATCAGGTTTGAGTAGGTTTTCCATGGGTCTATGTCGAGTCCAAGTCCAAAATGTTGGAGCTGTAAGGACTTCTTTCACCCCAGTCTACAAATAACTATACGAGGACCTCCTAAACTTTATGCTGCTTTGTTATATAGAATTCTTCATGTTGAGTCCTAAGTTGCTTTAAGTGTTCATGTCTTTTGTTTTAAGTGAGTATATAGCCACGTTGGAGCCTGGTGACTCACATACCCCATTATCCCCCCTCAGTACAGTGTCAGTGTGTGCTGACCTTAAGACTCACAACCCTTCACCTTAATCCGCTGACCTCTCCTGGACATATTCTGACCTGTAGATGCTCAAACCTGCCGGTCTGTAGTATGCCAGTAGCCTGACAATGAAACCTGTCATTTTCCTGTTATGGAAAGCCATAAGAAGGCAGAATACTCAACATGCTGTTATGTATGTAACATCTGGTTTGTATCATTTCTTATGGCGACAGAAGGAAAAATGTTGATATTGGTCCCAAGCAACTTTCATCTTATCTGAGCTGCATGCCACAGACAGACAGGGGGCTTTAAGCCTGTAATTGGCCTTTCCCCAGGGTATGGAGCCTGTCCCCACATCCCAGACATTCCCCTTATTCTCCACCTCTGCTGTGTCCCTGCTGCCCCACAGCAGGGGGGTTACTGTGTTTTCCTGGTGATTGTAACAAAGGGGTGTGAATGACTCCAGGGCACTGCCCTAAGATGTCCAGCACTGACCTTCTCCACTTCCCCACTGTTTAACAGCCTCACATCTGGACTGACCCGGACTGACCGTCTCCCCATCCATCCACTTTCAGTACCACGTTCTCCCCTCTTTCAGCCCCAGTGTATCCTCTCTGAAGCCCCCTCAACCCTGAAGCAACACAGATCCTCTCACAGAACAAGCCACAGGAGGTTCAGGATCAACTTCTGTCTGCCTTTTGACAAAGTGGCCTCTCTGGCTCTCTGCTGTCATCCTCTGTTCATCCCTTTTCTCCAAACCACACTTTGTCCTACATTTTAAAGGTCCATTGTGTAGAATGTAGGGGGTTATATTGTCAAACATGGAGCATAATATAATCAGTATTTTTTTCTGTTGTGTATAATCACGTCGAAATAAGAATCTTAGGCCATGTTTACACGAAAACAATCCACTGAAAACAGAATCGTTTCTCATTTTCGTTTTGAAAAAAGTTACGCGTTTAGACGACAACGTTTTGATAACCAAAAACGCTGCAGTATACATGCCAGGCCAGTAATTGGCGGTGTGACTTCGCAATGAAAACACGCGCCTGCACAGAACAACGATGTATAAATAAACAAAATGGCAACCGAAAAAACGTTTGTCTGGACAGACGACAAGGTGGAGTTGCTGCAGTAAATTTACACTTTGATAGGGAAGCGCTGATAAATTCAATAGGGTGAGCAGCACAAACAGAGCTCGTGATTGTTGTTGTTGTGATGGTTGACTTTCTCGCGCATGCCTAGTGATTTGAAGCGTAATGCGCTTGTGCAAAAGGTTTTCAGAGGAACTGCATATTGCAAGTTTACATGACAACAGAGACGGTGCTGTTTCCAAAAAATTGCACTCTGGAACCCGTTTTCAAAACGTTGCGTTTTCAGGCACCCAAAACGCCGCTGTCGTGTAAACGATCGGCCAAAACCCAACCGTTACTGTTTTCAGTTGAAATCGTTGTCATATAAACGGGACCTTAGTGTTTTTGTTACCTTAGAATGAGCCCTTTTTATCTACATATGGAGCGGGTCCTCCTCCACAGAGTCCGCCACGTTGTACTGCCATGTTTCTAAAGCAGCCAAGAACAGACAAACCAAACACTGGCTCTAAATAGGGATGTTTTTTGTTTTCACGTCAGCCACCATTGAGCAGCCCCTTCACAACAAGCAGCATTGGAAAAACACAGATTTTTTTTAAGGTGAAACTGCTTAGTTGCTTAGTGTTTTTAGCTGTGTAAACACCTTAAGTTTTCTCCTTAAGTGTGACACTTTAGGCTTAATTTGTCCTTAGCTGAAGGACTTACACAATTACACAGAATCCCTTAAAAGGTCTCACAAAATTGGCTTATAGTTAGAAGGTGAAAAAATGGCAGAAGAAAAGAATACAAGAACCATGTTGGTCAGAGGAGGGAAATATTACACTCCTGGAGGAGTACAATCATAGAAAGCACAAACTACAAAGTACATTTGATCCTTAAATACCAGAAAATAGAAAACGATTGTAGGAAGAAATTGCAACGAAAATTAATTCAGTCAGATCTATAGTGTAAAATCAAAAGCGCATCCATCCTGGTCGCAGAACACTCTTCTTGGGGTGTTTTAATTTTTTTTATTTATCACCATAAACCCGGTCATGTTGCAGTTAAGATAGAGTCAGAGGTGCCTTAAGGTTTTTTTTTTACCCTGTTTTGGTTGCCAAGATCTTTTGTACAAGGGTCTAGTGACCTTTAAGTATAAGACTAAGACACTGAGAAAACCATAAATACTAAAGTGAACATTTTAAGGAATTCTTAAGGAGAAGACTTAAGTGTGTTTTGTGCAGCTGATTTACTTATGAGGAAGCCTTAACGTGGACTTTAAGGAAAATCTTAACCTAAGGTGTTTTGTGCAACCGGCCTCTGGATCTTAAGTTATCAGAGAAAATAGTTGAGCACACATTAGCAGGTGCTGTGCTGGAGGCCCATCTCTGACATGCCAAACAGTGTCAAAGAAACACTGATTTGTAATGTAAAACTGCTTTATTCAGTTTTTCAAGGTTTAAATCACTTGGTCTGTTTGTTTTGTTGAGGAAGAGACCTCTGCGGATGATTCAGCTCCTGGTAAAAACCTCCTGAACAATAAAAACTGGAGAAATTCTAACCAGGAGAAGTTTTAGCTGGTTGCAGTCTGCAGTCCTCACTGCTTGATGTCACCAAATCCCTTTAAATCTCACACATGGCTGTATCATGTGTCATGCTCACCCTGTATCTCTCTTATGTGTTCTCCAAACATACGCCTCACTGTAACATACACAATACAGCATGAACTCCTGGGCTCGGCTCAAGTCCACGCCACTATATTTTATAACATAACAAGCCCTCTAAAACTGGAGGAGAATGCAGAGCTAAAAGAAAGTTGGGTTTATCAGAAGAGTGAGTTATTTACCTATCTCTTCCTTCCTGTGTTTAGTTGGAGAGGATTACAGTGGGAGAGAGGAGCAGTGATGGAGTTCACTCCCAGGAAGACCCAGGAATAGCCCCCATCTCAAGCTGTATTCCTCTCCCTTCCCCCCTCCTCTCAGCGCCGGTACCCTGAGACGGCTGTGTTTACATTGTTCCACACAGCTCAGGCCCTAATGTACTATCTGTTTAATAGGCAGAGAGAGGCCTGTTTATAGAGGGGGACCTTTTTAACAGAGGTGATGGGCTGGTAGGCCAGAGGGCAAGACCAACTCATCTCACTTCCTGTTATCATTACCTCTCTCCTCTCAGACAGATAGGTGCTTGGCTCGCTCCACTTTCTGCATTACTTATCCCTAATCGCCTCGCCATCCTGCTGGCTATGATTGTGCTCAATCCGTCTGCCGTGGAAAATGGAGGAACACAAGAAGGCTCAATCAAGTTGCCTCATATTAAACCTCGGTGGCTCCACTTTCTCAGCTCAATAGTAATTTGCATGTGCTGCATTTTAAATGTTCTACTAAGCATCTTTCTACTAAATCTATATCTCAGCCCACTGAACTGAAACTTTATAGGAATTGCTTTGGTGTTAATAGCTGTAGAATTATAGAGCTACAGCTCTCTGAATGTTAAAGCTGAGGGAGTAAGATGGGCTCCTAAGGGTTTATGCACTAAACATTTTCTCTTCTACATTAAGCGGCCTTTTTTGCTCTTCATTGTTCTGTATCGAGCCAGAGTTGCATTCACTGCATATGTGCATCTGTGGATGTTTTTTGTACTGGTCTCTATTGTTTACTGCGGCTGTTTAACTGTGGAGTCAAAACCCATCTCGTCAGGAGGATTTTTCATGTGGCCTGGAGTTTTTTCCCCTCACTAAAGTGTGTTTTTGAGGGTTCTGCAGGATTTAAACTGAATGTTTTTCACAGCCTCGGCCAAAGGTTTTTCTCACACTTGCTCAGACCCAAACTTGCCGAATGAAATGGTTGATCTGTCTTGGAGATCGTCCACACTGCTCTCTCCACTTAAGCACAGTTTAGCCATTCTAGAACTCAGTTGTGCCAAACTGCATTGTCATCTTACAGTGTTTGGGTGAGGTGGTCTAGGGAACATAATCAGAGGGGGGCTCTTGGTGCACCCACTAACACTCTCCATCCCCGGTGAATCAGGTCAGTGTGGTCTGCTGACTTGGCCTCCTGGCGTCAGACTTCATTTGAGCACACTCCAGCAAGACACCACAGACTGGGGAAAATCCCACAATGCCCAGCATTCACCCTCAGATTGTTAACAAGGAGGGCCGTAGAAAAAGCTGACCATTAGGGAAGATGGCGGGTGTTGCAAGAGGCCCAACAATGACCCAGTGTCCCAGACGGAGCTGCCCAACAAACCACTTCATACCTTTATATTCCTCTGACTGGCACATGACCCCTTCCTTCATTTGAACATGTCACCGCTCACTGTTTATATTCCACTTTTTCCACGATGTACTGCATCTGAATCTATAGCCACATGTGCTTGTAAGTGTGTGTGCAGCCATGTGTGCATCCATGCATTCATGCATGTGCATCCTTTAATGTGCTTAATCTGGTAACAGTGTCTCAACTTCCTGTTGTCACAAACAGGCTCTGTGTTCCATGTAGAAAAGCTCCACCTCAGGACAGATTAACTATCAGGTCATTTGTCACTACCTGCTGAGCACAGGCCAGGGAAGGTCACGGCCCACAGGACATGTGTCTTTGTGTCTGAATGTCTGATCTGAAATGGAGACAGAGAAACATTCCAGGACCTTTGATGGTGTCTTCTTTAGATACTGAATGACCCCTTGTAGAGCCAGACTACAGATTTTTAACCAGGTTGAATATTTCATTGTGATTGATCAGTTAAGGGTGAAGAGTATATTAGCAGTGTTCCCTCTATAGTTGTACAGGCCCGGGCCAACAGACCCACCGGTCCACTGACAGGCCTGTTTTTTTAATTACCAAAAATACCACCAAATATCCATTCCAGTGTCCCCCCTATATTAATTATGCAGCAGGGCACCACTTTGAGTCCATGAAGGATGCAAGTGCCTGTGATTTGCTCACCTCTGTAGTAACAGCAGGACAGTCAAGTGTCTGTTATCTAAACTGCTCAAGTCAGTGGAACAGGTGAAGTGAAGATGGCATTATTGGGACCAGTTACAAACTGTTTCTTTAAAGCAAGACACGCTAACGTTCTGGCGGATTCTGTGTTTTTGTGTTCATAGATTAGACAGGCCAGAGAATATTTAAATAAAACAGAAAGCAATTTGGCTTTGTGTGCCCTGATTAAATTTGCGTGCACCCAACACACCAGTCATACTTCTCTTTTAATGAAAACCCAGCCCCTGGTGTTCTTCACCACTATCTTGGAAGAAGATAATCGCAGGAGTAACAGGTGAACCAGCTTTAAAAGTGACATATTTTCTTATGAAATAAGTGCTGCATGGTGGATCTAATTTATACAGGTGAGACGAGTGGTTCATGTGGATTGTTCACTGATAAATATTTCAAAGAGTAACTGATTCATCTTCTCTGATGGGCACCACTGTTTTAGTGACCAGCGCCAAATAAACGAAAAGTAACTCTGCTCTCCAGCTAATCTTTGCAGAGTTGGCATGTTCTTAGCGCTGCAGATGGACACATGACTCTCCAGTTTCTCTGTGCTTGGCTGACTGATGATGAATGCTCAGCTTGGTGAGTCATGGACAGTAATCTCTCAGAACTTGCTTGGCCAGTTTCCTGCTGGCAAACACACTTTGGGACACAGTAGTTTAGTGGTGCCCCCTACTGCCAATGACGGGCAACAGTTTGCATTCTGTTATCAGAGATGAGTGGGGTAAGGTGGGGGGAGTAGGACTGACCCCCTTAGGTCGTGGAGCAAAGGTGGGACAAGGACTCCTCTTTGCTATAGCGTGTAATTGTACCCATCTGAAACCCCAGTCTCTTCCACCCCAACCCCTCTGTTCACTCATGCCCACCCTGCAGACCACCTTGTCGCCCCAGGGATTCGCCCAGTCAACCAAAGGGAACGAGGCTGACCAATCACTATGGCAACTGAGCGGTAAGGGTCAAGCTGGGTCAATCAGAGACAGACTCCTGCCACCCTTGTTCTGTCATTAATTACCCATAGTTCCCTGGGGCACTGCTCCACGTGTAACCACATAGCTCTAGAGGCTGGATCCAAGTGGTTTGAGTGTATGATCAGGTGGGGCGCACCATTTGTTTCATATGTGTATCTGTGACAGGGTCAGTGTTGTCTTTATTACCAGCTAAGTGAGTGCACCACTTCTGACAGTGTTTGGAAAGTGGTGTGTCAAATGGATATGTCATGTTGGCAACAATAACTCAAATCTATCCTATGACCTGTAGAGACCTTTGACTCTAAAGGTTTTATTTGATTAAATGTTTGAATGTTTCATGGTAGAGCAATCTAAGACACGTCCAACAGCATCTCAGCACTTGATTTGAGCAACTAGAGCATGCAAACCCCAGTTCGCTCCAACTTTAAAGGTCCAGTAAGTAAGATTTAGGAGGATTAAGTGGCAATTAGTGGTGAGGATTGCAGATTACAACCATGCAAAACTTCTCCTGGTTAGAATTCCCTCAGTGTTTATTGTTCGGGAGGTTTTTACCTGGAGGGGAAATTGTCCGTAGAGGTCTCTTCATCTCCAAAACAAATGGACCAGGTGATTAAAAGAGTGAATAAAGCAGTTTCACTTTACAAATCAGTGTTTCTCCTACCTTGTTTGGCATGTCAGGGCTTGACGCTAACTTTTTTCCCAAGGAGCACATGTGCTCCTAAGTTGAAAAAGTAAGGACATGTGCTCCTAAGTTGAAAAAGTAAGGAGCGCACAAAGAACTCTAGGGGCACAATGTAAATTGAGCAAATAATGTGTTTTCCGTAATAAACGTGATGCAAATAGACATTTACAAGGAAAAAGATTTAATGAATTTGTATATAAAATGTACAGAAAGGTAAAATCAAGTTTTGAAAAAGTATTGCAATTTAATTTTGTCTTTAAAGTTATTATCTTATATATATTATCTTTGCAATATGATTATCTTATATAATGTTATTACTATCCTAAAACATTATCCAGGTCCTCTGAAACTCTGCAGGACTTATTTCCACCCTGCCCAGCAGCGGTACCGTGGCGAACGGTCCCTCACTGCGGGGAGAGGGGAGAGGGCTTCCCCGGAGGTCCGCCGCTTAACCTGGTCCGTCTCCTCCGCACTTTGAATTATTTCCACGCTGCCGACAGTGGGACTTATATTCATTGTGCCGACAGTGGCTTGGAAAACCACCCATAACCGTGTCACACGGGGAAGAGGGAAGAGGGAAGGCGGCTGGAGTTCCTCCAACATTTGCGGTTAGATTATCATATTTTTTTATTGACAAAAATATAGGCTGCTTCGGCTGATTTTTTTATGCGCACATGTGCCCCTAAATATTTTTTACAGTTCGCACGCACCTATTTTTAGTCGCAAATGCGAGTGAAACGCTTGCACTGTCGGGCGCTGCATGTCACAGACAGTCTTCTTGCCCAACACCTGCAAATGTGTGCTCACCTGTTTTCTCTGATAATTTAATGTGTGCTCATCTTATTTCTGATCCAGATGTTCAGGAGGTTTTCACCATGAGCCGAATTATCAGCAGCGGGCTTCGAATTATGGTGGTCAACACGAAAACCCGAATGGTCCTATCTAGAGCTAGTGTTTGGTTTGTCTTGTAGAGACATAAACATATATAGCAAACTCTGTAGACGAGAACTCATTCTAAGGTAATAAAAACACAATGATTCTTCCGTTCAGGTGACTATACACTAAAGGAGACCCACTTATCATATTTTGTTTCATTTCTGCCAATATATCCCCCTGAATCCTTCACACTGGACCTTTAAATGTTTCAGTTTTTATAGGTTGTGACAACATTAGCTGTATCTGGTTTTCAACTTGAGCTGGTATTTACATTTTTTAGGAGCTATGTGGAGGAAACAAATGCATACAGCCTCCCAACTTTTGTTTGGCAAGGTTGCCTTTTGTTGTTCTTGGATTCATGTTGTATGGGCTTGAAATGAAACTCATCTGTGTAGAGATTTTTAGAGAGCAGACCACTCTGCTCCCCTGCATTGATGATTGACATTGGGGGTGCAGAGAATAGAAATGCCCTTCAGGCTCTCTGCTGGGGTCTGGAGGTAGTTAAAAGTCCTTCTGTCATCCTCTCATTCCATTTTATTTGTATTTTCTGCCTTGGTTTTAACATCTTTTTCCTCGTCTAAGTGTATGTCTTTCTCCTCCCCCAACCTTTTTATCTTTCATTATCAATTTGATTGGTTTTGGTTGATTTGTAGAAATGTGTCTCATTATATCTGCAAATTTGGGGCAAAAGGGCGTATCTGGTACAGCAGCATGAAAGACCGTATCCACATGCTCAAACATCCTGTCAGAGACTGAAACCAGAGCGGCCTATGTGAACATGTACGCATCGAAAAAATATTTGCGAACGGATTTGTCAGAAGTGCCTCAGAACAGATGCCAAAATACTGGTTATGTTTAGGGCAATTATGACAAATAGAGACTGATTACCCACACGTTTGCTAGATACAGCACACAGAAAGATGTGCACATGACATGAATACACAGAATGTGTTGAAGTAACGTGAACATGTGGGTTATTGCATTTCGATAGTTTCATTGAAAACTTTCCACTGCCTGTCACGGTGTTTGCCAATTGAAGCCAAAACTAAGCTCTTCCAGCCTTCCATGCTGCATTTTATCCAATAGGAAAACTTGATTTGAAAACATGCGAGGGAAAACCTCACTAATTCCTGTGTTTTTCCCGCTCTAGCTTTCATCTGGAGTGAACTCATATGGCCCACTTTTCTTCTTCTATTGTTCTGGTGCACTTGGAAACACATGTGGGCCTGTTTGTCCCCACTGCTGTTTTCATGGAAATGTGAAAAGGAATGAAAGTAACCCAAAACGAGCACCAACGCCGAACTGCTAATTATGAGCGGGAGGAGGGATGGAGGGGCTGGAGGAGGAGGAGGTGGAGACTGGTCTCTCATACGCCCGCCATGTGCCCCCTCAAACCCCCTCCTCCCATTCTCTTGCTCCTTTACTCTCCATCTTCTCCACCCCACTGTTTTTTCTTCTGTTCTGAGTTATTTAAGACGCTTTGTGCTCTCTCTTTTATGTTTGCAGTTGTGATGTCTTTGTGTTGTGAGTGCCGTCACAGCAGAGATATCTGCTCCTCTTGTGTCATAACTCCAGACATGACAGTGACAAGGTTTATGGCCTTTTACATGCTGTGTATTGTGTGTTTGAGAGGCATAATGAATTACGATTTGGTGAATGCGCATTCACTTTGGGTGGTCATGTTTGTGTTGAAACTGTCATAAGTTTTCAAATAATTTTCAGTTGCTTATTGTGGTTATTAGGAGTTAGTTGTGGAGAAAATAAAGGATTGACTCAAATGACATATTAAACACGCACGGCACATCTGGGCTACGGGTATCACAAGTTCAGATGTCCTCATTCACACTGCACTAACCACTACTCCACATCCTGTCTAAAACATAACAATACAGAAGTTAAACTGCAGAATCACACTTTTATTTTTGCAAGTTTTGCATTACTGCAGCCTGCAGTCGGCTGACGCTGCTCATACTTTAATGTGTCCTTTTTTATTTCTTTGAATAGACAAAACTTTTGCTGAAAGCATTTGGTCAAATATGTCATCATATATTACAGAATAAAACAATTTTGTCCATGACTGGTTATAATGAACACAAATTCCTTAAGCCACACTACACCCAACTAAATTTGACGTTATTCAACACAGGAGCCCAGCAGTAAATCTTACATTTATGAAGCATAGTCAGTTTGTGTTGGGACTAAGAAGTGCTGACACAGCTCTGTGGCCATTTTGGAGGCTGTAGTGCGTGGTGATGTTGCACTGCATTAAATTATAGAGAAAGTTGTTTGCAATATTTTGTCCACTGACATTAACATCAGTGGAGGTGGCCAAGCTATGACAAAGACCGAGTTTAGTGTAGACTTACTGCTCATCACGCGTTTAAAAAAGTCAATATCCCTATATGTTAAAATCATTTGTCATTAAAACCCATTAACATGACTTAAACAACCATTAAACTACTGTAAAAAATACACAAAGGTTGCCTTGTTTCTAACACATATGCACTACATACCCAAAATGTGTACTATCTGTCAACATACACTGTGTACATAAACAGTAGTATGTATCTTTTCAGATGCACTGAGCTGTAATCACCTCCCAAGAGCCTCTTTGCTGGTTGGAGACACATAACCTGGTCATACCAACCTCAGTATCTGCAAGCATGATGAACCTCTTAAGTTTTTGATTTTTCTTCACATCTGTGAATTTGTTGTGTACATATCTTGCTGGCATCTTTGTTGTCAGATAATGCTTAAATTAGCTAAATGCTAATGCTAAATGTGGCACAATGATGCAGTGGTTAGTACTGTTGCCTCACAGGAAAAGGGTTCTCAGTTCGAGACCAGTTCAGGCCAGCCCTTCTGTGTGGAGTTTGCATGTTCACCCCGTGTTAGCGTGGGTTGTCTCTGGGTTCTCTGGCTTCCTCCCACAGTCCAAAGACATGCAGCTTAGTTTAACCGGCGACTTTAAATTGCCCCTAGGAGTTGAATTTGAGCATGAATGGTTGTCTGTCTCTATGTGTCAGCCCTGTGATAGTCTGGACCTGTCCAAGGTGAACCCGCCTCTCACCCAGTGTCAGCTGGGATTGGAATAACATTGGTATAATACAGTAACAAGCTGATGTTTAGCAGGTATAGTAAGTTTCATGGCACGCCATTTACAAAGTTTTTGAGATGTTACAGTCTAGATCAAAGGGATGGATTTACTGACCTACATGAAAATAGCTAACACCATGGCTAGCTGCCTTTTTTTGATCAATCGATTAATTGTTTGTTCTGTAAAACGTAAGAAAATAGTGAGAAATGCCCCGAGCTCATCTTCATGTAACATCCTCACGTCTTGTTTTGTCCAACCAACAGTCCAAACCTCAAATTTATTATTCTTATTCTGTTTACTGTAATTTAAGACAAGAAAGAGCAGTAAATCACCACTTTTGAGAAGCTAAGACCATGAAATGTTTGGAAGTCATGCACAAAGAGAGGATTATTCAGTTATCAAAACAGTTGATGACTAATTTTCTGATAATTGCCTAATCATTTAAACCCAGATTGTATATGCTGGGTAATTGCATTTTGTATTATGCATCATAATTTAATAGTTTTTTTATGTTTTGGAATACTTTTTTTTTTTTACATTTTTAACAAATTATAGAACACAAAACACAAAAAGCACAATCCCCTACTCTTCCGGCATAAACCCAACAAAAAAAAGTCAGTGCAAACCCAAAGAGAGACTACACTACACTAACAAAAAGTTATTTGTTTTAAAGAGGCGTCCTATATATTGTAGATAAGACTGCCAAATTCTGAGAAAGGTGTTGTATACTTCTCTGAGACCATGTGCAATCTTTTCAAGAGGGATACGTTCTTTATGTGGAGTAAGAAGTGCAGTATATTCCCTCTGAAATGTAGAGGAATAAGAAATGGAAAGAGCATCAAAACTGTGCTTAAATACAGTACCTGAGTAAATGTACTTAGCAACTTTCCGCCCCCGCTGTCAGTGTGAGACTACTTCAGACTAGTGTATACTGTAGTTGGGGGAAAATTACACCTTTAAAACACAGTGCTGAAGCTGAGGAATAAATGGTTAATATGAGCTACGTGGTACACTTTGGATACTTGGGCACTTAGACCATCAAGCAAACAGCGACACTGTGATTCTCACGGTCTTAGTGGTGTTTGGAGAAGCAGTGCCTCTCTGCCAGTGATGTGTTTAGTCCTTGTTTAGCAGCTAGGCTCTGCGCTGCATCACAGCACAGACAAACAGACAGGCGAGGCATTAGTGATGTGTTTACCATCTGTTCAGGAAGGACAGACATGACGGGAGAGGATGAGGAAGAGAGACATTTTCACGGTGCACGAAGGCGAGTGTGGGGGGCGTCTGAGGATTTACTGCCAGACGTAGACCATTACTTATCAGAGAGGCCGGTCAAACATTGGTGTGTGTACCCTCTGTGGCACACTGTCATCCTTAACTGAGAAGACAGGATTGTCAATGATGCTGTCGTCTTTATTTTACAAGACCCACCTGGGATATGGGCCTCAAAGGTGATAATCACTTTAGAAACAGCTGCCAACGTTTAGAAACCTCATGCTGACCTAAAATATAACACCCTGAAATAACTGAGAGTTTTACCTCATCTCATTAGGCGCTCTTGTAAAGAAATGATCCATGCAAACAGGAAAGTGTGAGAAACATCCTCGAGCTGCTGCCTTCAGTTGTCGAGGAGGATGCTTAATGTGCGAGGAGAACACAGTTTGTGACCCTAAGAATTCTGGGAAGTGAAGGTGGTCCATTAAACTCAGGGGAGATAAGGTATGGATTCAAGCAGGATGCAGTAGGTTAGAGAAATGGAGTTTACTCTAGCCTGACTTTGGTGTAGCAATCAATCCATGCCCTCTCACGCCTTCTCCAACACTATCTCAGCCCCCAGTCATACAGGACTGTCTTGCAAAACCCTCAGTGGAGCCGTTATATTTGATTTGATTTGTGTTATCGCACCTGTGAGTTCTAGCCGTTTTGATCAAGATATGAGTTATGACTTCTCAAAGTTGTGATAGTCTTGGGGGGATTTTTATCACATCAGAAGAGTTTAAGAGTCCGTGTGATTTGGCCAGAGCAGAGTTATGCTTTCAGCGAGAGGAAGAGAGAGGGATGCACCGGGGAATGGGTGAAGAACTCTACCAGAAAGGGAGACAATAATGGGAGAGAGTAAAAGAGAAATAGGCTGTATTAATGGTTTGAGCTTGTCTCGTTTCCCCCTCCGGTAGTGTTTTTAGCTGAGCCGTGGGCTTAACGCTCTGGGAATGTTTGTGCAGCAGGAACCCTGGCTGATGTTGTTTGTATTGTTCTATTTCAGCCTGTGTGTCGGACCAGTGTCAGCAGACCAGCAATGTGTTTCGTTTTCACACACACACAAACGCACATATAAAGCCAAATCAGCCCTCCAGTCATCACTCAGTCTGTCTCCATCCTGACCCCAACTCCCTGACTCTCCTCCTGCCCCGTCCTTGTTTGCGTCTATTGGTCTTTGCCCCTTTCATGAAATGTGGGTCAGTGCTCAAATGAATTGCCATAAAGAGATCCTAGTAAACCCTGCTGATATTCAAAGTGTTATAACAGATGGAATTCATGCAGGGCGATGGGTGTTAGTGTGCAGACATGTAGTCTGCAAAAGGATCACTGTGTGTCTGTGCTCTCTTTCATTTTAGCCTGTGTGTTGTGTCCAGCCCTCCCCATGACACTTCAGTAAACACAAGCATAACACATACACCTTCTGTTGCCTGTGTGTCTGCATGTGTGTGTGTGTTTGTGCTTCAGTCAGACTGGGTTCTCAGTGTTTTGGTGGGGAACAGTGTGCTTCCATACAGCCTGTGTCAGCGTTGTCACGTTAGCATGTATGCATACGTGACAGAGGACCGCTGTGTGGGCAGAATGCCACCCTGTCTCAAGTCTAAGATTACTTAGAGAAAGAGAGTTCTCTTCACAGCCTGCTCCTGGGATACACTAAAGAACAAATCACTGTATTAAAATAGTACAACCCACTCAGCAGAAAAAATTGGCATTACACATTTCTAATAACCACCAATATGTTACATTTGCACAATATTATGTAGCAAATTTTTATATTCTAAATATAAACTTTTTACTGAAATGAATATATTCAGATTTAACCCCTTTGTAATCACCAACATTTTGATTTGTAACTGTCATTTGATTACTTTCTTTCCTCAGTAACAGATAATGATTACATTTACTTTGTAATTCAGTTGCATATAGCTAGTTACATATAAATAGTTACTCCCCAACACTAGTTATGGTAAGGAAAAGATCATGTTTTGGCTTAGAGCCGTGGTTCCCAACTGGTCTAGCCACAGGGTCAACGTCCAGTATAAGACATTTAGGCCCAATCCCATTTCTATCCCTTAAATCTTCCACTTGGTATTGAGTGCCCTCGTTTGCGAGATAACCCTTGATGAGGGAAGTGAGGAATATTAGGGTAGAGATCTTTCCCTAAGAAATGAGACAACACTTAAAGCAAATCGGCGTGGCTGACGTGCAGGCATACGTCACGCATAGTAGCGACACAAGATACCGGTAGTCATTCAGGTTTGAAAATGCCGGTTCCAGCGCTTGTGTTGTGGCGTGTGCTATGTTTAGGCAGGCACTAGCATCATACTTGTGTTTGGCCATGTCGTCAAGCTAGTTTGCTGTTTTTGTTAAGTAGCTGTCTGTTAGTCACTCACTCTACAGCAGGAAACAGCACTTCAGAATAAAAGCACTGTGCCAGAAATTCACTATACTTAAAATGAAGTGTGATTTTTACAAACTTGCCACGTTTCAGAGTTACTTGCGGTCCACAACCCACTTTTGGACCGCGACCCACCAGTTGGGAACCACTGGCTTGGAATACCCAGTTTTGGGCGCACAATCCCAGCAGGAAAAGCAGCAATATTTCAGTAAAAAAAACAAAAAAACACAAGCACTTTTTGTACCATTAATCCCACTGACGAGTCACAAGAAACACTCATGTTTGGAGCCTGTAAAGCCGATGGAAAGACACCAACATGCTGCTACAAAACACCCTCGTTTGCCACTGGAAAGGCAGCGATTTCTTGCTAAAAAAACAACTGGTTTTGTTGTTTGTTGGTCTCGAACAGTAGTCTGGCGATTGGCATCTACATCCCCTCCACCTCCCCATGACAAAGTGAGCTCATATTTTACATCACTGTGGAAATGTTGATATGATACATATGAAATGTCCAAATGTAAAGTATTTGCCAACATATCTTCTTGCGACTGGGCCGAATAATATATTTAAAATTACATTTGTCTTTTGGAACATGTGAGGAAAGCTTTTAAAGAGATCCAGGTTTCATCTGTGATAAATAAAACTTTTGAAATTATGAAAGACAAAATATTTTTTACTCCCTTTTATTTTGAAAGTTTCCTCCCCCCTGCCACAGCTACCCCTCACTGCGGCTTCTATTTCCTAACTCTGTTTTCTGTCCCTTTATTGTGTGAAAAGGGGTTTCCAGTAAAAAAAAACGAATTGGGAGAATATGCCTGTAACTGTTTATTATGCGGTCTTTACCCAATAATGCCTTCGTCTGATTGTGTGTGTATTTTTATCCAAGTGTGCACACTACAGTTCCACGTTTAATCTTTTTTGTATGTCTGTTGACACTGTGACCTCTCATGTTAGCCAACTCAGACAGTAAATAATCAAGATGATTATAATTGACAGTAAACAGAGAACTGGTCTGAGTCATGAGTGTGGTCATCGGGGAGCGTCATGTGATCTGAAGTAGCACACTCACACCACCGTCACTGCACCGATAACATCTCTCTCAGCAACGGTCTTGCTACATTTACTTCCCATCATCCCAAACTTTATTCCTGTCTTTCTTTTCTCCCTGTTTTCTCTCAGTTTGTTTATGAAATGCTTGTTACAGTGTTCTAGTACAGTCCTATTTTGAGTATAATTAATCTCTACATCTGCCCAGGTGTGTGCACAATTGTGCGTTTGCAGGGAAATGGAGGGAGATTAGTTGTTTTCCATTTCCCGTGTCTGTAATGAGTGTTCTTTAAATGTTTAGGGAAGAGCAGCCATGTGTGGGCGTGTTTGTCAGTGTCTATGATAGAGATACACACGGGTTGGCGGGACAGTCCAGATTATGATGCAGACCTTATTTACACAAACACTCGAGTACACACATCTAAATATGTAGTCCTTCCTTTGCTGAGGGTTATCACCCCTTTTCTTTGGAACAGATGTGCACATTGCCTCTTTTTTGTTTACCCATAAATGCAGTTACCTCTGTGATCTCTGTACTAATGTGGGGTTTAGAAAAGAAGCCCTGCCTCTCCCCATATGTGGCACACATACAGGACCCTCCTCCTTTAGCGTACCAGCTGTACCTCAGAGTAATGACTCACACCACAGTACACAAGTCAGTGACACAGCTCTTTGGTTATTCATGATGAATTCCATGTTTTATTCAAACTTCACTACAGAAACACCCATAACTGAGCATCTACAGCAGCCTGTGATGACACCCTGCCAGGTTAGAAATGACGGCATAGAGCTGAGGTCAACGACGCAGAATTCACAATCGCACAGCTGTGGCCCACCTAACATACAGCTAATAGTTTAAAAATATCCAACACTTCAACTGCAGTCCATTTCCTGTCTATTGAAGACTTGTCCAAGACGGAGGGATGGAGTTTTGGAGGGAAAGAAACAGGCAGACGCGGTTCAGTTTATGTGTGCAGGATGAGATCAAGCGTCCCTGGGCTGGGCATGGTGCAACAGTGCCCCCTAAAGTTTGAAAGTCTCCACAAGCCCTGGAACTGAATTGAAGCACAGCATCTCTCATATGTAGAAACTTGAACTGCCTCTTATGCAAACATTTAAACTTAAAAAATGTGTTTTCTTTGATATAAATCAAGCAGAAACAAAAACAGAGAAGGATCATAATAAGTTGCCACAACACATTTACAAATTTGCAGTCAGCATATTCATTCCCAGCCAGTCAAGCCAAACTCTTATTTTGAAATAGCCTCCTTTGGGCTGCTTAAACTTATTCACCCCCCACCTCTGGGCCCTCCTCTCCATGTGTGAGACTGAAACTGGAATCAGATGGGCTGCTTTATTCTTTCACACTACATGCTCCTTCATTACAAAAACAAAAAATAGAAGAGAAGAAAAATGAACTCTTGTATCATGTCCCTATCACGTTTCTTATTGGCTGCTGTGGAAAAAAAAATGAAACTGGGCAACTGCAAAATGTCGAAGCCAGTTGTTTTGCTTTAAATCCCATCGGATAAATTGTGGTTGTTTCATTCTGCTTCGTCTAGAAACCGTCTGTTTACCTCAGGATGTTTTCTCCCTGCTGGAGCCTCCTGCGTCAATTAGTAGTGGATGTAATGTACTGTCCTTGGCAGTATTAGGGGGATGTTTGTGTGCGTGTGCGCGTTTGTACTCATGAATGCGTATGATTCAGTTTCTCGCAGTGTGAGAAAAGTGCGGGAGGTTTAACATGGCCCTGGGGTTTGTGGCTGCAGAGCAACTCTCATCTGGTAAATTGCGCCATAATCTGTTGCAGCCTATGTGGCAAAAATAAAGCCTCATTAATTCCCTTATGTTTCTAAACACTTAGAGTATACTGCCTTTATACACTTTTTTCACATCAAAGGCTCGATTTCTATCTCCTTCACTTTATCTGCAAGCAGAGTACCAAAGGAGCTGCAGGTCTGTGCCTGAGTGTGATAAGCAGGCAGGGTGTCGTGTGCCGGGCAGACAGAGTCCAGCCGCAGTGACCAGCATGTGGCTGACTGGTGGTGACAGGGTGGCGTGCGGGGACCATGTGTTTGTGTCTGTGATTGGGTCCCACGTCTCTTCTAAATTATAGCCCTGAAGCTCTGAGCCAAGCCAACCTTTGACACACAGAGCAGAGGAGAAAAACTGCAGATAAAAAGACAGAGATGCATGTGGCGACTGTGGCTTAAAGAGGATAAAAGGTGAAAGGGAGAAGGACTGGTGTAAGAGCTATTGAGAGCTGCTGCCTGTATTGACAGAGAGGCAGCTGCCCGTCCATCCCTCCTCCAGCGAGCTGACCTTCAGCTGTTTGCCTCTGTGTGCTGGAGTCCATTGATTTCCCTCCCAAACAGTCCAGCACGCAGATCCGCGGCCAGGCCGCTCGGCCGGGCAGAAACAAAACAGACCCACCTCACGCTCTGTGTGGTAATTCAGGCCTCATTTAAAAGGAAAGATTTATGTCTTGGTGTTCCCACAAACATAACAGGCATCAGGCTGATGGAGCCAGACCAGGGGTCACCTTACCTTTAAGAGCTTTTTCCATCCACAGTGCTGTCCATCATTCCACTCTCACAATCTGTCCAATCAATCAATCACCTGGTTTTATCTTTCACCATTTCTTTTTTTCCTTCTAACTTGGCTCCTCAGCAATATTTTTGTGTATGTTTTCACTGAGCTGAGACGTGCAAGAGTTAAGCAACTGATGGACAAGCCACAGATTACATTCAGTACATTCCATCATTTACTGAGTATTAATAGATTTGTTGTAAAGAAAATCCTGGTCTGTTTTCTTCTGACATTCAAGCAGTTTTTGGCTTCGTCATCAGATCATCTGGACGATCATCATTCCAGAGAAGAGAGTAGCGTCTGACATTAAAGTTATAATCCTTAAGATTTTAGTGCTGGTTTATTTAGTGATGCTTAATAATGCACTTGTTACTGAAAGTAACAGCAAGTGCAGTTTAATATGACACAAACTGGTGCAGCTGCTTTCAGTCAAAAATAATTGCAAACATGATCTGATTTTCATGCTGCAAACGATGCAAGTAAAGCAGAGCACCATGAGGTTAGGTACCTTGCAGAACAGTTAAAGGTGTGTATAGCCTGTCGCCTGCAGCTCTTCATCTGACAGCTTGCTGTGGCTGCACCCTCTTATTCTGTTACTCCATGCAACATTTAAAACTGAGTCACTGTCAAAAAATGCTGAAACTAACTGTTGTCTTGTTGACTTCAGTCGGTGCTAACCACAGTGACAAATACACTCCGCATTCTGTGTCTGCTTCACAATAAAAGCCATCCTGTGTTTCAGCAGTTGATGCTTTTAATGTGAAGCAGTGGCAGTGGGAAATGTTTGGCATGTAGTTACAGTGAGGCTAATCATAATAATAATAAATTCAAAAAGACTAACCCTAGATTATATGCATGCATTGTTGCCTGTGAGTCCCTCATGTGTATGTAGGCTATTTCAATCCCGCACAGGAATGGAGGACTCCGCCACAAACTATAGAAAATGATATATAATAAGGTAATTACTGAATTTAAATGCATTTGAAGATTATTGCAGAATAAATGCTGACAATGTATAGTTTAAAAAACTGGGTTTGATGTTGTGAAAATCTTGCTGAGAACACACCACAGGATATAAAAGCTGCCAGGTAACCACTGACATATGGCAGATGTTGTAGTTAATACATACACATCTCTCACCTTGTACTTTAGCCACAAGAAAGCCACAGCCGTCACAATCACAGTAAAAATGATGTGGCAACATTAACAAACCAGATTGTGCTTCTTCTGTTTGAGCTGGTTAACAACAGAAAAGTTGAGAGAGAATTGATTGATTGGTAACCGTCACTGTTCAGTAAATGTAAGATCCTGTGTGCGGACTCACTCCTTTATGTGTTTAGAGTCACATTTCCGCTCTCCTTGTTAAAGACCTGAGTTTTGTCCACACCTTTCACACAAGACAGAATAATGGTTGTAAAAAGACATCCAGAGATAAACTTTATTTTTCCATTCCTGCTCAACTTAAGGCAAATTTCCGTCTTTTAATAAACAGAAATTTTCCGGTGAACCCGTTCTCAGATTCATCATTGTCATCACCACAGGTTACAGTGAGCATATGTCCCTGCTGAGATGCTCCATGTGCGCGCTGGCAGCCTCAGATAAGGCACACTTGTCTACAAAATGTCTTTCAAAGCGCTTGTGAGCCCTGCTCTGAGTTTCGGTGTTGTTTACATGTTCGAAATCCTGCCAGCCTCTCTGAGGGTGAAGACATACTTGTTTGTTTTCCAGCTGTTCTACTACAAATCAATAGTAAGCTTGCTGTACATAATTTAGAGTCAAAGTTAAGTTGCTGTCTTCTAACTTGAAGATTTATGTATTTTGTTTTTAGATGTTTGCTTGTATCCCTTCCAGCTTTGCGTGTTGTTGTTCGTGAATGCAAATTGGATGTGATTACATATTCGCAAATGAAGCACATGTGTGCTTTTCCAAAAGAATGCAAATGAGGTTTTTTTTTCTAGTTGCTATGGTAATGATGAACTGTCTGACATCCATGTAAGGTGACTCCTGTCCAGGGTGTCTTTGGTTGACTAGAACAACTGACCTGTAGCCAACTTTGTTCATGCTCCCACAAGGACCCCCACCTCCACTACTCCCCGCCTCCCCCCTCTGCCCTCAGGCCCCAAAAAAGCTTCATTGTGCAGGCAGTGAGCGAGGCAAGTGAGGCCTGTTTCTGGTTAGCGCGTTGTGCTGCATCTGAAACACTCACCTTCCTCCAGGGGTTGCATCTGGAGCTGGTTTCCTGTTCAGGCTGCGCCGGGCAGGGGCGGAGTTTGGCCTGGCTCTGTGATTGGGCGAGATTGAGCCTTTATGGACCCCAGGATGGCTGGGATTGCCAAACAGTAATCTGTCAATCACTGGCATAGCGATTCAAACCAGAGCTTAATGCAGGCGAGAGCTTATGATTGGTGGAAGGGCGTGAGCAAGAAGCCAGTGATATTTCAGTCACAGGCCAATAATCCAGCAGCAAATTTAGCATCAGAAAATCTGTTGAGCCTATTCAGGGAACAAAGAAGTGCTATGTTTTTATGTTTATTTTTATCCAAAGTCAGTGTTTCTTTGGGAAATATTTAGTCATGACGAAAAACTCTTAAGTCATTTTAAGTAATGGCTTTATTTGAGTAATTGCGAGCCCTAAAAGTGGCATTGTTTTGACAGAGCGATGCCATTGTTATTCTATAATTGTATGTAATAGTGGCATTAGAGCATGGCAGCAGGGCCCGCGCATTCAGTAATAGTGTGTAATAATAACGTTAGCTTCCTGTTATTACTGCAGTAATTCTGTAGCTCAGGTCATGAGCACTGCCCCTAAATCTGCAGCGTGGACCTTAAACGCCACATGAATTTAGCAGCATTCTTTTAGAGTCTGTCATTGAGAGTATTTTTATAGGGTGTCCTGGGGAAAACGTCAGATGGGTTTTTGAAAGCTTAGTGCTGTGGTGGAAAGATATCCTTAAAAAGTTTACTTGCATAAAACTGGTATTAGTGGAAAAACTTATTTGAATGGGCTCCTTTTGAAGTGTTTCATTACTGATGCATTGAGATGTTGTAGGTGGTCCAGATGGGACAAAGTCCAACCACTCACTACCTTTGGCCCTAAGTTTTATAAATGCATATTCTTCAAAGTACTTTCAACTTCAAAGGTCAAATAAATCTAAGAAAATAAAGCTCATATAATCTAAGAGCAATGCTCTGATTGTGCTTTCCTAAGTGCCATGGAAAGCATGCTGTATTCTGCTCCATTCTGTTCCCAGAGGTGTACGGCGCACTACCTTTCCAGCGAGCCTGTGTGCCAGCGCTGTGAGTCGGGCATTGTTGAGTTTAGCTTCGGTGCTGGAAAGAGCTTTAGTCAGTCTTCCCACTCAGCTTCACTCAGCTCAGTCTCAGTTCTGTACCGAAGACCTCCATTTCCTGCTCTGGCGCCGTCGCATGCAGCTGACAGCAGCTTTTATAGATCTCCTGAAGGGACCTGGTTACAGTGCATGCTTCCTCTCACACATAAAAACATACACACACATTGCACAGTGCACATAGTCAAGGAAGGCATACCATGCTGGAAAGATAGGAAAAGAGATTAGACTTATAATATTTTGAAAAAACACATTTGCTCAGTGGAAAAAATTCCAATATTTTCTTTTAGCAACGATTTCAAATTAAATTTCCAAATTCAAATTCAGTTTTCCACACTTATGTGCTATTCATTAGACCAGCAGTTCCCAAGTGATGTAGCCACAGGGTCCAGATTTCTCCTTAGTCAAGAGTTAAAGGTGCACAGAGTTCAGTATATTCAGCGCTATACATGCAGTTGGCCATGTCGTCGTGCCAGTTTACTGTCTCTTTCAAGCACCTGTCCAATAGTCACTCACTCTACAGCAGGAAACGCCACTTCAAAGTAAAAGCCCTGTGCTAGAAACGTTGGAAACGATACAAACTTAAGATGTTTGTGAGTCACTTGCAGTCCATTCAGAAAGGACCGCGACACACCAGTTAGGAACCACTGCATTAGACACTGTTCCAAGCATAGAAAAGAACAAAATGACAAAACTACATTAAAATACATGAACTGTTCTTTTGACAAAAAACAACCTAATTAGCTTACAGCTGTTTGCTACAGACTGACCAATTGATAACTACCTTTCTATGTCCGTAGTTCCCAACCTAGGGGTTTTGACCTCCCCAAGGGATCCCTTTATAAATCTGAGGAGTCATGAGATGATCAAAAGGAAAAGACAGAAAATATATATTGCTTGTAATGGTCACAACTCATGCCCACACTGTAGCCATGACATGTGGACATTGCTTCATTTGAAGGGATCAAGAGCCCAAGTATCCAGGAACCACACTGTTCTAGGTAACTACATTAAATACAAAAAGAAAAAGCTTAACTTAATTAATGTCTTTTGCAGTATCACTTATTGTAGTGTAATGCATTTTGATGTTCTTACAAGCCTCCTCTGGCCCTTTTCTGCTGTTAATCAATACTTGTCATAGCCTATGTAAGGTCACAGCAAGACAAAACTGCATAATGGTAATTTTGATTAAACCGGCAGTCTTTTTATAATCTGGCACAGGTTTTACAACAGCAAGCATTTGCCAGTTTTTTGCTGGTATCAGTAGTAGTTGGCTGGCAGATGAAAATATAAACAGGCAAAATGTCCAATATGAAAAATAAACAATTGAATTAATTTATAGCATATTAAATAATAGATGGGTGACACTGCTGTGGCTCAGGAGGTAGAGTGGATCGTCCGCTAAGTGTAAAGACAACTTAAATATAAAGTTATACTATACAGACCAGATTTTAGGATTTTGATTACAAACAGATTTATTTCTCCGCTGAAGCCATACAGAGTGCATCCCTGCCTCTTCAGAGCATGCACCACATCCATGGCAGGTACTGTTTTCCTCTTAGCGTGCTGTACTTAGGTGACAGCATCACGAATCCTGTTCTCCAGGAAGACCTGCAGCACATCACGTGTCTCCTCGTAGATCAGACCGGAGATACACTTCACTCCACTACGGCGAGCCAGATAGCGGATAGCAAGCTTGGTGATTCCCTGAATGTTATCATGAAGGACTTCACAGTGATGCTTGGCGTCTCCTTTACCGAGTCCTGATTATTCACCTAGGCTTATACGAACCCTATATTTTTGAGTCATTCAATTTGATGGGCTTAGAATGCAAAGAGGATCGTTGTTTACATGTTGGTGATTACATGGAAATTAACAACATATGTCTGATAGTTGTCGGTCATATGGATCTTCAAAAAAAAAAAAAAAAGTCGTAAACTCTGATCTGGCAGCTGATTGACTTGAAATCTGTCAAAAAATAGTTAAGACCAAATGCTGAAGAACACACAAAACCATGGTATGCCTGAGTCTGAGAACATATAATGTTGGTGTGCTCGGAGGCCCAGGAGGTAACACTAGTTCAGTTATGATGGAGGTACTTCTTGACAAATGATGTGGGGGCCGAGTCCCTCCAGAGCTCCTCTTTCAGCTCCTCCTCTCTCCACTGACCCATACTGAGAGCTTCTGATGCCAGAGTGAGTTAGCAGCAGGTACTTCTCAGGCCAGCTTTGGTCAAAATGAAAATGTAATTTGCTGACAGTGGGCATGCTTCTTTGAAAGCGCTGAGGATCATAACAGTGTCCTCCTGGACGCGTGCAGACAGCAGTGTGGGCGATTAATAGTTCTAAAGTGAGAGATGAAAGAGAAAGTGCTTAGCCTTTTGCATTTCAACAAAAAACCTTTAATGTTCTTTGTCTGTCTCTCCTCGCTGCCATACACCAGCAGAACTAGCGAGGGAAAAATCCCCAAACATTGTTTGGCAGTTCCAGTGAATGCAACTTGAAGAGGTATTTGATTTCACAATGTTAAAGAAGAAAAATGTGTGGTGAGATTGTGTTTGAACGGTCCCGAAGGGCGAGTGGTTGGCTGGGGTCTGAGGCAGGGAGGAGGACTTGTTGGAGTGTGTTCTCCTGATACTTTGGAGGCTGAGAGGATTTGACTGATGCAGATGTCACCATCAGGAGTGTCTGTTCATGCAGCAAAGACTGTAAATGTAATGTTAAGTTGAACTTTATACATATGGTCAAGGAAATCACTAACATCAAAGGAGTTACTGGTGTAAAGCTTGTATTGTGAACACTCCACGATTAGGGACATTTTCCAAAAAGTCTCTCCTCAGCCACTTCTTCATAAGGGACAGTCAGTCAGTTCTGTGGCTTTGGCTCACCGTCTCTGGGTCTTATTGTATTGCGTCTTTGGCTCGGTGAAGAGTTCTTCTGGGTCAGACACAGGATCCCCCCAGTGGGCCCACCACAAGGTCCAAAGCCCCTCGTTCTCAGAGCATGTTTGTCTTGGTGAGAGGAACACAAAGCTCTCCACAGAGGAATCCCTCGTTAAAATGAAATATATCCACGGGGGCATTTGTAGCTCTATCCGACACAAACATTCTGTCCTCTGTCAACAATCCTACCCTTTATACCATCATCTGAAACTTAATTCCTCATCGTGTAATATCTCGGTATCTTTCTCGACTCCTTTTCTTCCCCTGCTTTGTTTTGCACTCTCTCCCTCCACTCTGTGAACCCGTTGCCTCCGTTTTCCCCCTTTCGGACCTATTTTTCATGCAGTTTTTCGGACAGATTAGCTCCACGCCCTTGTTTTATAGATCTATGAGCTCACTCTTGTTGTGAGAGTGGCCAGTGTTCTGAAAACGGTCCGGTGATCTACAGCATGTTGGACTAGAGCACAAACATGGTGAGGGACTATTCAGACCCGCTCAGACAGGCTCACAAAAACAGGTCACTGCACCTAAACATTGGCTTTGTGTGTGTGTGTGTGTGTGTGTGTGTGTGTGTGTGTGTGTGTGTAGTTGAGAGAGAGAGAGCAGTTCAGTGCAAATCCAACAAAAGAATGAAACAAAATTAAGCGTTACCTCAGCCACTCACAGAGCTGTAAAATTAGCAAATGGAACGATGAGCTCACTCACACTGTGCTCTTAATTTGAACACACACACACACGCACACACACACACACGCACACAAACTCTAACTAATAAGAATGCAGGCTAATGAATAGGTAATATCAAATGATGTGAACACTCTGTGCATGATAATGCAATAAACCCAACAGGGGGACACAGCCAGTTAATCAATGAATTAACCTGTTGTTTTTACACTTTGGTTTCTGTTTGGACTAAACAAACAAGATAAAATGTGTTTATTAGCTGTTAGCAAAGGTAAGAGGCTGCTGGTGGCACCTCTGTTCACAGGAATTATTATTCCCTTTGTTTTTTCTCTACTTTTACTTTTAATTGGCTCCTGTTTGTTCTGTTAAAGTGAATGCATCGTGCAGTCATTTCAAACTCAACACTTCCTGTGCCCGTTTAAAATTAAAAGCCCATTATAACTTCGGTTGAGAGAATCCCTTCATTTTCTAAACAGGTTTTTATTGTGAAACATTTGCAGGAACTTGTTGTGGAGGATTCAGTGACGCGGTACTTCAAATGTACGTAAAGAGCCCAGTTTCCATTCACTCTGAATTTTGTCTGGATTCTGGTTCCGGTCTAGAGAGCGGATCTGGAATTCACCAAATTCACCAAAGTAAAAGTGTTCACCAAAGTAAAACTTTAAATTCTGGCGCACCATCGATTTACAATAAAAGAAAAAGGTTAACTTAATGGCTTGGGGCTTTTCTTGTAAATTATATTCTTTAAATTAAAAAGTTTCACCGCATTTTTATTAGCTTGGTGCTTTTATTTTGACGGAAAGGCGCATCCATCGAATTTCGGATCCTGTCTCTCTCTCCCTGGTTCCGGTTCCTTACCAAAACGGCCACTAAACAGCCCCAGACTACTTCAAATGTGGCTCCTGCCATCTGGTGGCACTTTTTACTACATATTTGTTACTACAGCAACATTTCGGCTGGCACATGAACAGACACAGTGACTGAAATAATAGTGTTAATGATAAAAATAGGACAAGAATAACTCAATGACATCACACACATCATGAAAGATAGCCAGATTGGTCGTGGACCATCTTGTAGTCTGTCATGTGTGTTGGCCAAGTCACAGCACGATTTTATGACTCAACAATCGCCAAATCTGACATAGTGACTGTTGGGAGAGACAAAAATGTTGTGTAGTGTGAACCTGGCATATAATTCAAAAGTATCCCCGGCAAACTAGATCAAGTATGTCACTAATGCGAAAGCCAATCGCTGTCCAATACAGGAACACACTGGCAAAGTGCCAGAAAGAGGGTTTTTGTTTTTTCTGGTGGGAAAACGGGAACTTGAAATAAAAAAGAATCAAAATTGATGCTGGAGAACCAGAAATGCTTTCTTAATTTATTCTACACATTGTTCTCTCTTGGCAAAACCTTTCCCATAATGCAACTCGACCACTGACAGTTGTGGGTCAGGGTGTCTTTATGCTATTAGCGGCTAAAGTAGCCTGGAGCTGCTAGCCTCAAGCAGAGATGAAGAGCAGGCTAAAGAGGTTTGGTAGCATCACTTCTTTCTAACACCACAGCTTCAGTTTTTATTCATTTAAAACTTGTAGTCTTTATCAACCCATGCTGACTTGAGTGACATCACATGAGGTGATTTATATGTCATTTATGACTTTGCGCAGCTCCCTTTGGCACCTTTATGTCTTTAGTAGGCACAAAAGTTGCTGTCTTCTGACTGACCACCTGTTTTCTATGTATGTCTGTGTCTGTGTGTTGTGTTCGGGTGTCACAGGCTCTCGGAGACTCTGATTTCCCTGCTGTGCTGAGGCAGCTGCTGCCCTTGATGAAGCCCTGTGGAGGTGAGGACAGTACGGCCTCGGGGTCGAGGTCCAGGGAGGATGAATGCGGGCCTGACGAGCTGATCCTCCTGCTGGTTTACCTTTACTCCCTGGCTGACGAGGCGCAGCCCGCAGACCAGGACACCGAGGAGGAGGAGCTGGAGAAGCTGGAGAGGGAGCTGATGGGAGCGCTCACCCTGGTCATCACCCGAGAGGCCGAACTCAGCCCCTTGCTGCAGAAACTCACCGGTGAGAGAGAGTTAATGTGATCCTAATTTTCGTGATTGCTTCCAGGGGCGTGCTCAGTTTGCCAAATTTGCTGATGGTCAAAGAGGAGAGAAATTGGAGTAGGAGAGTGGGAACAGCTGATTGTTTATTTCCTCTGTCTGCCTCCAGTGCTGTTAATGGGAAAGTTTCTATCAAAGTCTTCACACCCCATCCCTCTCTCTCTATCCCTGCATCACACTCGTTCATGCACACACACCTACACACACACTTTCTGGTTAGTTTGGCAAGCAGCTACACAAATAATCGAGTGTGGGAATGTCTGAACTTTGTGCATGCGGATAAGTGTGAGAGAGAAATTACCCTTCACATTAACATCGACAGCCCCTCTGCTACAACAGTGAGATTTACCTGAATAAGAAAACTTTTTATTGTGGTTTAAACTTTCTAATATGCACCAGTGTGTGTGGACCTACTGGTTTCTTTGGTTCCACTGTGCAGCACCAGTCATTGCTGGTTTAGCTGAGCTGGTAACTGTGTGGTAGAGCAGATCAAGGCCTTAAGATGAATTAACCGTCTACCTCCACACCACAGCCAGCTGTACCTCCCTGAGTAATAGCGTCTTTAACCTTGAGCCTGTACACACACGGTTTCCTCCCCTGCCACATAGTTCATAATTAGAGCTACTTTTAGTTCTGGCCCGGCTGTACCTTAGCACACACCCTGAAATAACACACTGCTGTTAGGGGTTTCATCTCATATCGCACATAGGCTCATATAGTATATATAGGGTTGGTAAATCTATGTAAAGCACTAATAAAGATTGTTGATCCTTTCGCTCTTTTTCACTGTTTCTCTTCTCATACTCTGCCTCCCTCTCTTCCTGTTCTACTTGGCTAAGTGCAGCTTGGAATCGAGGGGCCTCTTGGCAGGCACAGGCCGAGAGATGTGGCTCATGTTAAAAACCTGACTCTCTGTTATAAACACTTCATTGGAAATTACCATGTCATAGTGTGCCAGGTGTGATTCAGACAAAAAAAGCTATGTGTGTGCACACATGCGCACGTCTTGCCCATTCAGAGGAATTCTGCAGTGTGTGCGCACCCCGCTTTTTAAATGTAAGCTCGTGTACACGCACGCACGAGCGTCTGTGTGAGAGTTTTTATGGCAGACGATGAAGTGCTTGGCTGGGGTAACATGAGGCAGGAGGTCGTCTCTCTCTGCATCCAGAGCAAAACACTGATTGTGACATTCTGCCCAATTAAAAGACTCAAATGGAAACCAGACGTTGAATGAAACCTGGTCGCCATGAGAACAATGTTTTTACAAATTCTTCTATTTAGCTCCCCTTGGCTACAGCACATGCAGCAACACAAGAACAATATACACACACAGGAACGGCAGAAATACAGAGAAGAAATAAGGACAAGTAAGTTTAGGACAGTATGCAGGACAGGCTAATGCAACACACCCCCGACCCCACTAACTATTTCCTTCTGGGGGACTTAATTAAGGAGCATCTTCAGGAAATGATGTCCCTCTGACTTTTTTATCCTGTAGATTTTTTCTCTTCCATGTTTCCTGTCAGCCCTGGTGATCTTGAGTTGTCTGTGGAGCAGCATCAAACTTCCATGAATACAGTTTTTTACAATAAGGCCGGAGTTTTTTTCCCACGGTTTGTTACATAATCAGTGAGGCAACATTTATCTTTATTCATAGGGATATTTGAAGAATAAAGGTTAAAGTCCTCCTCCTGACACACCAGCATTCACGATGGCAAATTAAACTTCAGTGCTCATGTTCATCGTAATAAATGAACATGTCACGTTGTGCAATAGTGGCTCATTTAAATGTTGACGTTTAGTTCTTGGACACTAATGGAGCTATATGGAATGATTATATCATGCTTTAGCTACACAGGCAATACTTATTGTTTGTGTGGCTCTTTTCATGGAATTTTTTACAATAAGAAAAATATAGAATGTCACAGACTTAAGGTCTTTGCCTTGTCCCGCAGGTTCAGCCACATTTTCTTCACTGCCTCTTGGACAAACAACTCTCGAAAGGCTTTTGACAGATGCAAAAGAACGCAGAAAATCTAAACTGTTCAAAAACTTTAATTATAATTACCTTTATTTACACAGGGAACCTATTGAGAACAAGCTCTCTTTTACAAGGAGGCCCTGATTACAGTACATAGAAAACAATAAAAGCACACAAAAATCACAGTTTAGATCGATTGACACAACGAGATTTCATATTTTTACACGTGCGTCAATTTCAGACAAAAAATACTGACTTGGTGTGCAAAGGCCTTTACGATTTAAATATTGTATCTAACCAGAAATGCTTCACACCAGAGGGCGGACATTACATCAGCATCAACAGACTCCTCAAACTGCCATAATATAGAGTGTAGTTTGGGCTTCCAAAAATTTTTCCGGTCTGCATGTTTGCATTTGTGTTCGCAGTTCAACTTTCCCAGTACTGTGTGCGTCTGTGCATGTGAATTAAACAGTCATGTATTCATTCTACAGCACAGTACAGTATGTCTGCATTGTTGTCTTAGGGATGGCTTTGATTAAAGGGTTGAACAGTATTTATCCAAGAAAATGGTTCCGCTTATTGCAGCCTGGGAAATGAGCTCTTAAACCAAACGCTCCACAGCCGACACCACATGTGGAAACAGCCGCTTTGGTCATGGGCAACACTGCGAATGGAGAACAAAGCGTGTGATTGGATAAGGAACCAACTTCTCTCCTAAAACTTTGAGTCTGATTGGGCGCTGCCAGACGGTCTGTGTTGTGCATGGGCGGTGTGTGTGATGTGTGCAGGTTGTAAACAACTCCATGCAGTTGCTGTTAATCCCTTGTTCAGTTGTGGCAAAAACGACACTGATGCTGGTAAGAGAGTGATAATGAGTGTTCCTCCGACTCCTTTATGGATTAGTTTCCTGTCAGCCTTTGGTGAGGAATTAAACCTCCTCCCTCTCCTTTCTGATTTCTTCTTCTCTTCTCTCAGCTTTGGGGTTACAGTCGGCGGAGAAGCCAACCCAAATGTTCTTCACCCTAGGACATCTAGCTAGCTTGGGATGATGGATCATAGTTTGTCTGTACTTATGTCAGTGTGTGGGTGTGCAGCTCCAGTAGTGAGACTGTGAAATCCCAGTCCCCAGATGGTGATGATAGTGATTTACTGGCAGCAGCGACAGAAGAAGGGAAGAAGGTCACAAAATAACTTTTTTAGAGCAGGACGTGGATTTTAACTGAAACTGCCGTGGTTTCATGTCATGCTCTTCTCTCTCCTGCTCTCTGCCTCAAACACACACATCGGGTTTGTTATTCATCCTGTCAGTGGGGTGTGCACAGGGCAAGGGAGAGGGGAGCAGTGGGAGAGTCAGACCTCCCCAACGCCGCTGTTTGGGTTGGCACGGCAACACGGGCCAGTCAAGGGACATGAAAGGGATCACACATAACTCTGGCCACCAACTCTCCGTCTGCCTACTTCTCAAACTTTTCTTTTCTTTGTTTTTTTTTTATTTCCCTTACCATTTCTCCCTCTTTCCCTCTTTTTACCACCCTCTATTTCGTCCTCCTTCACTCTCTCCGAGGCCCTAAAGCACCAGCCTGGTTGCAGGGGGAAGTGGAGCATAAGTTAGTCTAATGATCGCGCCTGATTAAATATATTTCCCCTGTTGCACTGTGTTTATGAAATTAGTCCCAATTATTTTTAATTGGTGGTCTTTCTTTACTTCCTTCACTGTTCCACAAACACACACAGATACATACACACATACATGTATGAGGTGAAACCCGCAGACCCCGGGGTGAACAAAGCAGCCGGTGGCGTTGTTCTCTCTAGTTCACTTCATCAGATAAGCTGATGACATGGAGCTCAGGCTTTAATTAACAGAGGCTCATCAGCTCCTCACTGCCGGGCCAGACAGGCCTGCTAACCAGGCAGGGCCACACACAGAGTTGTGATCAGACCCCCAAACCCGCATCCCACCAAGTCAGCAGTTACACACGGTGGTTGGGTCTCCATACTGTACCCTTGTTTCGTTTTATTTGTCAGTTCACGCTCTACTTTTCTCCTCCTCTGGGTTGTCCTAAGTTAGACCCAAAGGACAGTGTGAATGAAGGTAACAGGCAGGCAAGGTAACAAATGTACAACTCTGAGGCTGTATAGCAACATGGCGATGTAGATGAACTGTCAGACACTAAAGAATGTGTAGTTTGGTTGAGGTGTAAGATAAGGTTTAGAGGACTAGACCTGTCATCATAACTGCTGTATTACCTTATCCAGGCCTTGTCCATATTTCTCACAATATTGCCCGTGTTTGTGTGCGTGTTTGTTTTCAGGAATGTCACCAACGTTTAAGTCAACATGATGCCAGAATAAACAGCACAGTTGTCCCAACTGTTTTAAGACTTAGGCATAGCGCCTTAGCATTTTTTCACAGCGCCTACGCCAAGTGAACAGAAAAAAACTATGCTGAGACACGTTCTGCTGTCATCTCTGGTCGCGCTGCTTCTGTCCTCTCATCTGCTCTGTCTCTGTCTCTGAGTTTCACTATGGGCGTGGCTCAGCTCCTCCACGCACACACACACACACACACACACACACACACACACATCAAATTTATTGACTTGTTTTATTTATTTATTTTTTCACATTCCAATTCCAGTGGTTGAATACTCTTCAGAGTTAAAAGTTCATTGCTTTTTTTATGCAATTATATTATCACTATATCAGTGGCATAAAATGATCTTAAATGACAATATTATCACAATTATTTCTGGGACAATATATCGTCCACCAAAAGTAGTTATTGCAAAAAGCCTGAAGCCTGTTCAGGATGACGTTCATTAAGGTGTGGTGACTGAACTCACCACAAACTCTGCTCCCTTCAGTCTCTCCATTTTGCCTCTCGCCTCTTTATGTTTGTGAAGCAGATTTATTAAGTCCCGTGATAAGCACAGATTTTCAGGTAGAAACATTTTTTTCATGGAGGTGTCTTTGCACCAGTTTACTTCTCCCCTGGCAAATTTGTATTTAATTGTGTTTTTCCATTAATGTTGTGTGCACTCCCGCTGCCTCTAATATTTGCTGAGCATTCTTTTGAGCACACAGTTGGACTGTTGTGTAGAATTTTTTTTTTTTTTTTTGTCTGATGGGTAGCACACAAAGTTTTTTCTAAGTGAAGCTGAATCTCTGTAAAATGCCTCTCTTATTTGAGTTGCGTAAACAACTCTTCGCTTTTAGTGTGAGCTTTGGTAAACACTTTTCATGGTATATCAGTAACAAAGACACACAGCAAAAGATGTGTTTGCTGCTCCACTTGCCCTTGACAACAAGGATACTGAGCTGGAAGGTTTGAAACTGCAAGGATGGATGGATGGATGGATGAATGGATAGTTGCACAAGGTAAAAATCATCACTAGATGCTTAATAAGCACCAAAAAACACTCAATGAGAACTTGTGTAGGTTTATCTCATATTCCTCCAGAGTGCAATGTCAAGTCAAAATGAAACAGAAGAACTGAAACACACCAGAAGCAGAACTGATGAAGCATCTTGAAAAAAATGGTAATACCTCAACTTAAGTCCAGGATTTGTTTTGACTTGTCGGTGAAATAGTATGACACAACCTGGAAGGGAGAGAGACTTCTTGTCTCTGGAAGGGATAAATTTGCATCAGTGCATTTATTTTATTGGTCAAATACTGAACTGTAGGTTGTACTGTGAAGTGCTGCACTGTATGCAGAAACAAACAAATGAATCCGTAGTATTATCACTCAGAAGCAAACAACTGTCAGTAGTAGCTACGGTTTGTCGGGTAGATTTCACAGAGCTGGCCCAGAGTGTAGTTTACACCTCTGTTTGGTTTATGGAGTGTGTTAGCGCTCAGCGGAGAATTCCTCTGCTTCTTATTTATGACAGGAAATGCACATCATAAAAGGCTCGTAAGCACTTATATCTCCGCTGGGAATCGGGCTTGTAGAATGAAAAAGGACACTATCACGATCCCACACAGACTTGCAAATAGACATGCAAGCGCTCCCTGAACAAAGCAAAGGCAGAAATACACACCAGACACAGATACAGGCTGAGTCCGGAGGGACTCTAACTGAGACAGCGGCCCCTGGCCCCTGCACACGCGTCAGTGCAGGCGGGGGTCAGCCTGTGACCCTTAGATGGAGGGTCAGTGTAGGAGTCCGGCCAACACGCTCTACCCGCTCGCCTCTCCCGTCTTCTGCAGGGACTCTTCTTGGTTCCTCTTGGAAGACATTGCTTTTGATCTGCATACATAAGTTTCTGCTTTACAGTGTGTGCAGTAGTCAGACTGAGAGACAAGGAATTTAAAGAGGTATGTTTGTGGATGTGAATGGGTCTCTGCGTAGGCTTTTTGGCAGGACTGCAACAAGGCAGGGTCAGACATATAAATGCAACGAAAGTCTGTCACTGACTGACTGAGTGATAACGTTACACCATTGTTCTGTCAAGTGTTGAAGTTTCCCCATTGGCCATTGCTCTTTCAAAATAAATGTGTGCATGTTTCTGCTGCTAATGTCTTTACCTCCCCGATCAATCATCTGATCCACTCCCTCAGTAACCTTCATACGCAATACATTTGTTACCAGTGCTGCCAACTCTCAGGCAGTGAACCTGAGACTCATGCAAATTTCTGCTGTTCACACTGGATACATATATGTGCCCATGGGCTGATTATGAAACAATAAACCCCCAGGCACAGATATGCAAAAGGCCCCAATACCTCTCCTAAACAGGAGCAAGACACACAGACTCCGTGGTGGTATTGCCTTTTTTGATGTCCAACCTGTGTGTCTTCAGAATCGTTGGGCGGAACGAGCCACCCGCTGAAGTCCCGCCCTACCACCTCCGGTTGTGTAGCAGTTTTCAACACGTCCTTTACTAACTTTTGCGGTGTTTGATCTTGCGGGGATGTAGCCATTTTTCTGCCATGATTCGCGTCCTATAGGCGATATTTTTGTGGGCGTGTTACACCAAAACCTGTTTCCCCCGGCAATATTTTTGCAAGCGCACCGTTGCTGTGGCACTGCCCAGAACAATTGTGATTGGTTGAAAGAAATACAAGCAGCCGGGGCGTTTTTTTCTCCAATCTTAAAGTGAGAGTCGGCCTAGCCAGACCTTTCTTTTCTTGAGAAAGGTCTGGTGAGCGAGACTAGGTGTGCAGTGATGGAGCATGCCAGACGCACTTTTGGTGATTCTGTGGCCAGGCTCTCTTGAAACACCTTTGTCGTCCTTGGGCATGGAGTTGGATCAGAAAGAATGCATTGTTATAAGTGGGGACATTAAAGGCTGTGACAATCATGGCCAATCATGTTCACTACTTCCACCCCCTTTTAATCAAAGAGCTCTCCCCATCACAATGCACTGGGAACCTGTGGAGAGGAAACATAGGACCTGCCATGCATAATTGTGGCTTGAGATGGTGCAGCAGCACTAGGTTAGAGACTGCAGATGGAACAGCTACCTGCTGTCTTTAGATGTCTGTAAAAACAAGTCACCAGCGGCAATAATTGCGTCTTTCCTCGGCTATGAAAGGTGGCCATTTGTTTCAGGAGGGAAGAAATGTCACAGGAGTCGCAGGGCTCTGTTTACTGATTGTCTATTGGTATTCTCCGGCTTCAATTTGCTGCTAAACTATCTCTGTGGGCTCACTTTGCCACAGAATCAAACAGCTGGAGCTTGGAGTGGCCGCAGCAGCTTTCCATAGACGTTGCATGGCAGCTCACCGCAGGCCATTCTTCACCGTTGTTTGGTGTGTTTGTCGGCGTAACTAAATGATACCATATCGGCTGTTTGAACAATCAGAATCATCTTCTAGAGCAATTATACATGTCACCTAACTAATTACCCACAGTTACTGAAATAGGACAATAACATTTTGGTCAGTAATCCAAAGCAACAAATAGTTGAACATTTATTAAATTAAAGCAGTTCTTAATTATTTGACTCAAGCATATCTTAATCATGTCCTATAATATGCTTCTTTAATACATTTTAAGAGCAAATATTACTGGGGCCACGACAGAAGACTGCAGATGAACATTTAACATCTGGGAATTGACAATACACATTCCAGCCATATACTAGGTTTAAACTAGCCTTGTCCTATAGTCTGATGGCTGTAGAAACATCTGCCTTGGCTCAAACAACATTCATAAATAAGTGTAAGAGTTTGGTAGACGTGTGTGTGTGTGTGTGTGTGTGTGTGTGTGTGTGTGTGTGTGTGTTGACTCTGTTTTTTACCAGAGCCACTTGGTTTTGCAGTATATCTGCGTTTTATCTGTTGGTGCGGAAGAACTTGTTTACGTTTAGAATTCCAGTCAGCAGTGAAAGATGACCTGTCCTAATGTACCCGCTTTCCTCCCCAAAGTGTCCCCTTGCTCTCTTTCTCTCTTCACCAACTCCCTCCCTTCATCCGTCCCTCCCTCCAACCAGTGCAACTTCCTCCATTTTTTTTTTTTTCTGAATCAGAGGAACATCCTAACCCTCCTCTACCTCACACTGCAGGATGGACGTCCAGCTGTAAACTTGGCAGCACCAAGTGTCAATAAAATCTCGTGATGCATTCATGATTTTTTAACGGCCTTGAGTAAAAGGCTCAGCGCTGCTTTTGGCGACTACGCCCTCACACAGCAACGGGAACAGAATGATGCTCTGTGTGTTAGCGCCCTGTACAACTAGTGGGATGAATCTCCTGGAAATGAAACATGTTCATTCAGTTCGAGGTACTTCTGCTCGGCTCTCCTGGGTGGAGAATTCCTCCACGGCCTCGACACCAGATGGAAGCTCTCCTGGCGCAATGAGCTGGCCGGGTCATTTCCTGTCAGGAGGCCTGGTGTTAATCAAGGCCTGAGCCAGCGGGAACGCCCCCCCTACTCCCCTACCTCCTCCTCCAATTTTTTTTTCTTACAACCCTCTCCTCTTACACCCCCTCTTCTAGCAGAGAGGCTAAGAAATACACATTTTTCTCTCCTCCCCCATTTTCCCCTTTTTAGTTTCTGTTCTTTTGTCTTCCATACCATACCCCTGCTTTGTTTAGTACATGTCATATTCCTCCCTGAGTGTCTTTAGGCAGTCGTAAATCATGAGGAGGTAATGGTCTGTGTTATCAAAGTGTCCCTATGGAGGACTGCAGGTCCAGCCAATAGATAGAAGGAGATAGTGAGGAATGAGGAGAAAGGAGTCTTTCTTTGCTTGTGGTCTGGTGTCTGGTCACTTTCTGTTGTGTCTCCTGTAATGTGATGGACACAGTGGGAGATAGGCTTATCTCCTTGCTCCTCCTACTCAGCTGACCTCCAGACTGACCAAACGCAGGCCTACAAACTGAGGGGGGCAGTCAGGGGGAATGTTCTCCTGCTATGTCTTTCTTAATCACTTAACGGTCTACGTGCCTCATCTCTAGTGTTCAATGGTGAAATGTTGTGGGTTTTCCGTCGGGTCATTTACATGCTGGGAGGTTCTGGCCTCATGCATATGTAGCTCGTGTGTCCTAGTTTTGGGGTGATGCATAAAAACATGATTTAGTTAGAGAAAATTCAGTTAAGCTAAGAATGAAAAACACTGAATATGACACTGGGACTGTTTTGGCATGAACACATAATATTCCAATGGTTTTTGGTTCACACTGTAGCTGTTTTATTAGATTTGTTATTTAATTTTGATGATGGCGAGCAGTTCAAACTATTGCTGTTTTTCTTTCTCCTTTTCTTTTTTCATCACAGCCTCAGAAAAATTTGTTCTATGACAAGCTAATGGTTGATTCTTCAAATAAACCTTTTAGTTGAATACATTTCTGAGTGCCAGTTTCCATTAGTGAAGCAGCAGTAATACAGCGATGAGAAAACAAGCAGCTACAAAAGCAAGCGACTGCCTGCGTCTTTTCAGCATTCATGATTTCAGGTCTCAGGTATCGTTGCTCTGGGGATTGTTCCATGCCAAAATTGATCTCATCTGTTATTTATAGATGCTGCGTTCAAAAACTGCACACCATTTATTCACCAAAAAAAGTTTCTGCGGACTTCCCTTTGCTTCCACATTAGAGTCCTTCTTCAGCTGAGCCAGTTGAGAATAGTGCTCTGATTTGGCCCAAAAAATCGAGCCCCACCCGACATCAAATGCACAGTTTCTGTCCAAGCCTGACACATGGCAGCAGGTTTTTGCCTAAGCCTGATTAAAAACCCAAATTTCTACTATAAAATAGTATTTTATATGTTATATATTTTTAATATTAAACATTTATTGCAAGATAAAGGCTGACGTATTTCCTCGCTCCTCTTTTCCTTATTCTCTACCTTATTTTACTAGTCTGTCGTCCCGTGCACAACAGGTTCAGCAGATCAGGCTGCCCCCCTCTGTGCGTCTAGAATGCGCGGCGGTCCGTGGTGATACGGATCACTGCTCTTTGCTGTATGTTACGCACATCTCTCCCACTGCTGGAGAGGCAGAAGCAAACAACGCCAACCATGTCGCCTTGCAGACTCCCCTCTCTCTTTCTCTGTTTCCTGTTCCTCTTCCACGCGCGCTCTATCTCTCTCCCCTGGTTCTCCACTATATTTGTGTGTTGTCCTGTCACCCTCCCTCTCTCAGTCACAGTCCCCCCCGCCCCCCTTTCTCTATCTTTCCCTCTTGATTAAGTCAATGAAGACTCCTGCCATTTATGCACAAGAACAGCTAGTTTCATTAAATAACAGACCGGTTGGGGCGTCAGTGGCTTAGTGATGGAGCAGGCGCCCCATGTACAGGGCTGTTGCCGCAGCAGTCCAGCCTGTGGCCCTTTGCTGCATGTCATCCCCCCTCTCTCTCCCCATTTCACACTTACCTGTCCCGTCGATTAAAGGCAAAATGGCCAAAAAAATATCTTTAAAAAAAAAAAAAAATTAACAGACCGGTCAGGTTGGACTCAATCGGGCCTGGGCAGAGAATCAAAGCTTTAGTTAAAGGGATAGTGCACCCAAACATGAAAATTCACCCATTATCTACTCACCCTCATGCCGATGGAGGCTCAGGTGAAGTTTTAGAGTCCTCACAACACTTGCGGAGATCCAAGGGGAGAGGGGGTAGCAACACAACGCGCGCACACGTGAATGCGGTGCCCAGAGAGGCAGTCAGAGCTACAGGCTACAATGAGGCTAAAAACAGAGTTCAAATGATGTTTTTCCAAACAACTTTTTATGTCGGGGCTTCAGGACACTTGGATCACTACGGACGAGCAGTATGGAGATAGTGGTTTCAATTATGTGTTTTTGGACGTTTGAATCTGGGGCGCCGTCAGCCTCCATTAGGTGGAGTTGTGTTGCTACCTCCTCTCCCCTTGGATCTCCGCAAGGGATGTCTAAAACTTCACCTGAGCCTCCATCGGCATGAGGGTGAGTATATAATGGGTGAATTGTCATGTTTGGGTGCACTGTCCCTTTAAGAGCATGCAATCTTTTGCAAGATGCAATGCAAAATTTTATATTTCACATAAACCACAACATACAAACATTGTTATCATTTAAAAGAAGGACTTTTAAGTCTGTAATCTCACATTTTTAGATAATCAGTGCTGAAAAAAAAGTTAAAAAAAACAAAACAAAAAGTAACATGTGCACACTGACTCCAAACCACAAAAGGTATTCAAATTGACAACATCCTAAATCTGACCATTGTGGCATCCCACTCGTAAAGGTTGTTGTTTTTAGATTGAGGACAGGAGGTGGAACAGATGATTTGAGTCAGTGTGCAGCCATGACTTTTTTCTGCTGCGTTTTAAATAGCCTCATAAAAGCCTGATGTGCGATGTGCAATTTGTTAACTTTTAACGGGGGTGTGGGGGGGTGGGGGGCTGGGGGAACCTCCCACCCCCGTCTAATGTCTAACTTACGTTATGATCCAGAGATCCGGTGCCATTTAAAATATATTATTTTCTGTGCCCTCAGCTCAGATTTGAGTGGGTATGTTGGCTCAGAAGATGCTCTGTGCTTTGTCTGGCATTTCAAATTGTTTTTAATATTCACCACGGTCTCGGAACATATAATGAGACATACTGGTTGAACTGCCCATGGGAAGAATGAACATGTGAGAGTCCATTCTTTAATAAAGTCTCTGCTTTTAGTCGTCTACTTTTCTCTCTTTAGAAGATGCCATGTGAAATTACTTTTCTCTGACTGTTTCCTCTGGCCTTGTCTCTCCCGTGTGTGCACCTCGATCACTCGAGTCACAGTGCTTATCAGAATGCACTGATTTGATTGGCTGAGCAGTATCACGTGACGCATAACGCAAAAACTTGTCTGTGAGTTCCTACCTTACTCACAGTTACTGTTTATGAGCACTCACTCTCGTTTGGCTTCACTGTATTTCCGTGTTTTTCAGCGCTGTGTCTCTTGAATGCCTGCTGCTTATTGTGTGACACCTTCTCGCTACCTCTTTATAAAGTCCCGACCTCACCTGTGCGCTGTGGGTATACACACCCTTTAACGTTCTGAACACAGTAAATAAGAAAGTAATAAAATACAGGCAGAGAGCCGACCCTCTGCAGATAAATACACTGAGTTTGTGTCATAAAAGACGATTGAGAGGGATGTGGAGAGTGTACACATTTTTTTATGAAAATCCTACATAGTATGCCTTTAACAAGACAGTAACAAGACTACTGCCAGTAAACAGATAACTGCGTTTAGTAGATACAAAGCCATTATCACCCCTGAGGGAACACTTGTACAATGTAATCCAATCCAACGCAGCAGCCCTCCAATAGATTCAGCCTTTGTGATTTCTAAAATGTTGTGGCTTTGCTGAAGCTGCAGTGGATCTTTGTCTATTCCAAGTGTTCGCAAAATCACAATTACAAAGATGTTTTCATTTAACCACACAAACTACAGCCTTAAAAATACCAGAGTTAAATTCCAAGGCAAATTTGTTTAATTGCATTTCTGCAGTGCCATCGTTTGATTTGTCAGTGCTGGTTACAGTTTCTTCCCCAGAACTGTACTTGGAAAAAAAAAAAACATTTCTGCTGTATAAAAATAAGCCAAACATCCTGAATGCCCCATTTTTAATTTTCTCCTCACTAAGCAGCCGTGCAAGGAATTTTCCTAAACAGCATGCAGCTCTAAAACTTGCAAAACAGTGATTTAAATCAAGAAATAGTTTATCAGAAAATGAATAAACATGGCTGAAAATCTTCTCAAGCATTCAGTGCCCACTTTCAGCAACACATTTTTTAATACTCATTGCCACAAGCTAGTATCGGAGGGTATTAAAGTTCAACACTCAGCCCTAAATGTAAGGTGTTCCTGTTCTGTGCCGAGTTGACTCAGCCTGATACAACACAGGCTCGTCGCTGTCATTTAAATCCTACTATCAATAGAACCTATTTCTCCATCCTCTGTCTGCTCCTCCATCATTTCATCTTATCATCTCTCAGTTCTGTCTGCTTCGCGGTCCTCCACGGCTGCCTCTCACACTCTCTCTCTCATTCACACACACACTCCTCTGTTCTTTGATGCTGACAGCTGCTTGCCGTCTGCACTGTGTCTGTGAGCTCAGCGCTATCACATCCGACTCAGCCCACTCTTAGTCCAGGTAAACGTCTCTCTCTGATGGGCAGAGATGGAAGGATGAATGAACTGGCTGCCGTAACGTTTCCGCCGCCGCCTCGCAGATGGTGAGAAACTTTTTGGCGGAGAGGGCCGTTATCACCGCCATCCACACAGCGTGGGCGTATACACAGTGATAATGAGCGTCTGCAGCAGGGATTGCTGCAGTGAGGCCAGAGTAAACTCAGCCCCCCCTGAAAATAAACACATTAGAACTCACACACATACACACACACCTCCCTTATGACTGTCGCCCCTTACCCTGAGGCCAGAGCACCCTTATTGTATACTCCCCCAGTGTACCAGCTCCTTCCCTATCGCCCCTGACCCAGAACACACAAACTCACATTTAAACACTCACTATTTTTGGCCACGCTTTAATTTCCCTCCCCGTACTGGAGCGATAGCAAATCCTAGGAAAATCCACTATAGGGAATGTGTTATTTCCAGGATGGGATGTGTGGTTTTAATTTTCTCCTTTTCCCGCTCGCTCCTCTATGCCTCCTTCCCTCCCTCCCTCCCTCCCTCCCTCCCTCCTTCACATATTGCTGCTGGAAGCGTTCACAGTTCCTTAGCGACATCGCTCCAGAGTTTCAGTCGTACACAACTCTCTTCTTTAATTAAACACTCACTTATTTATCACAGTGTTGACAAAGTGATATTAGCGCTGTGATGTGTGATTCACATGTTGGAAGTGGATCACACAGCATGTTAAACATACTGTGATTTAAGATTGAAACAACACAACCTGTTGAATTACGAATGGAGTTTGAATAATCATATAATCAGAACTCCTAAGTGCTTGTGGAGTGTTATTTCTTTCCGAAGAGCTATCAGACACACTAATGTGCATTTTATAGCAGTACTGTGGCAGGTCTAGCCCCCTCCTGTCCGCCTGCGTAGACTTATGGACTCACACACATAACACTAACATCTGTCTCTCAGGTGGGAGCAGCTGCCCTCTGGTAGGCCTCCTTGCATCACTGCACCAGTCAAGAGGCTGAGCGCACACACACATCGGCAGCTGCCTCGCACTTTCACTTGATCTAAATAATTCTAAAAGCAGCAAGCTTTGTAGTCCAAATGTTTTCAGTTGTGATACCATTGCCCTGCGGTTCCCGACCCATCCGTGACAGCCCTCCGATGCGATGTGTGGGAGCGGATTAGCCCGTTGTGTATTTTGAATGACAGGATTATGAAGTTTGTGTGTTTCTATAGGGCTTGTGTGTATGAAGAGTGTGTGTTATTAGGAGTGCAGTGTGTTATTTGTGTTATGCTAACCCCATTTTTGTAAGCAGAGCATCTCTGTAGCAGAGGTTATTATGGTACAGTGTGTGTGTGTGTGTGTGTGTGTGTGTGTTGTTATGATCCATAAAGAGAGAAGTGGACAGTTCTGAGACGTTCCCAAGCCCATGGGTGGCGTCAAAATATCAAGGTCAGAAATAATGAGCGGTGCTTGTGCTGGCGGTCACTGTAGCGCTGGTTTCATCCACCCTATAATCCACTTTGATGTGGACCTCAACCCCACCAGGATGTGATGTTTGTGTAGGATGCCTGCCTGGATGGGTAAGTATATGTATGATCCCGTTTGGAAGCGGGTATCACTGCGAGCGCTCGTGTGATGTTGTGCAGCTCGTGGGACTGAAACAGGAAGTAGAGCTGCGATTAGGAGGATCTGACATTTGCAACAGGAGCTTCCTGTGATAGGAGGCTTCCTCTGTGTCTGTGGGACCCACCACCTTATCTCGCCCCCTCTCTCTTTCTGGCAATGACTACCTTCTCTTACCGTCCACTCCCCTATCACCCAGTGCTGCCCGGACATTCCAGATGTTTCTGCCACACATATTTACTTCCATGTCAAGGAGTCAGTTCACATGAATTAAAAACATATATATATATATTCTCACTTACCCCAAGAAGGACTGGGTGAAATGGAGAAAACTGAATATCAAGATATGTTTCACCTTATACCTCATTATCAATATTGTGATGATATTTTAGGTTTGCTTTTTGCAAAATATTAACAGAATGAGATTTTTGATAAATAACCATCAGCAATGTGGATATAATGACTTAGTAGGTAAAAGGCAAATAATGGAACAGCTAGGACAGTCTGGTAAGTTCAGAAAATTACATCAATTTACTGTTATGCAGCTTTTAAAACCAGGGAAAGACAACACAGTGCTACAGTATCCAAAATCTGAAACAAAATCTAGTCTCGTCTCATGATACCGATAAAATACAGAAATTTTGCCTCGCCCTGCCCCTACTGACATCTAGTTACGCATCTGCTTTGACTCCAGTACAATGGAGGTGAATTGAATTTAGTTTGTGGTGCTCACAACATGAACACTGACATTTAAAAAAAAAAATCCAAAAGCAACATATATGTATAGTATCCAAGAAACCAGGTTAGTTTTAATAGCTTCTTTGTGTATGACATCATACATCAGTGTGCTGTCCCAGCGGAAACTGGTGGCAAAGACGACCAACACTGCACAAATGTTTATGATTTGCGCTGTTCACTTCTGTTCAGTTGATCAAATTGGGAAAAAACAAAGGACAATTTAAGTCTCAAAAATAGCAGGATGTGTAGGAGAGAAGTGAAAGAAAAAGTCCCTGAAAAAAGAGCGGTAGATGTGGATGATAAAACTCTGTCTTCAGTCTTGAGGAGCGGAGTCAACTAATGTCAGAATATTAAAGCGTTGTGTTAGAGTTGGATTCATTTCCAATGTCCTGTGACAACTTTACCGTGTGAGCCACAGTCCAGATTTTTAATAGTGTTGCATCTGACCCCAAGGAACAGTTGACCCAGTAGATACAAGAAAATAGCTTAAGTTACCTAGTAACGTTAGCCTGACAGCAAGCATCCATGTACAGTATTGAAATATAAAAGCAAGTTATACTTAAGCACATTTACTCTTGGGACCAAAAACAGGCCAGCAGCCATTTTACGGTCACAAATTATTTGTAGTCCACTAGACTTTCATATACTTTTATTATCTCACTGTGTAACATTTAAAAATGTTGGGGGGTCTAGAGGACAAGATAATTTGTAACGATGATCATGTCCACATCAGGCAAATCAGTTAAGTTGTGTGAAAAATCACTTTTCCTCATTTTTTTGTAATCACATCCAACATGAGTTTCAATTTTCTGACAGTGCCTGCAGCCTACCGTATTATTAAACCCTTTTGTGTAGTCGCATTCCTCTATTTCCACTTTACACAGTATACAATTTTATCACTTCCTGCCTTCCATCTGAATTTTTTGCATCATAATAGTCACGTGATTGCGAACAACCCATTAGACACATTTACGTGCACTATAGGAACCTTGGCCTGACCTTCTCAAACTGATAGGAATAAAATTTAATAATGTTCTAAAGAGTCAACCTCAGAGTAAAAACAGTCTCACTGAGTGTGAAGAAAAACACGTTTAAGCTACTTCTGCTTACAGCGAAAAATATGTCCAGCAATTAACGGCAGCACGCAAGTGATCACATGATCAATCATCACATAGAGGAATCAAAAGAAAAAATAATAATTGCATTTTACTCTGCAAATATAATTGTTTTTTATTTTAATTTTATTTGTATGAAATCCTTTAATCTCAGTTAGAGTGTTGTGATATCAACAACAATCTGATATATTTATGATATCTAAATGATGGGAAAGTGGCAGACATGGAAACAAAAAGAAAACCCCACAACAAGCTGAAGGAAATAGTGCTGTTGACAAGTGTCCACATTGACGATGAAGTGCAGACGATGAAGAGGTGGAAGGGGATTGCAAACTTTTAGCATTTGATAAATTCAGGCTGTAAAATCTGTGTATACTCTACGTGATGCATGTCAGTAATCTCCCCAACCCTTGTTTTGGAAGCATTAATTATGAGTAGTGATACACTATAGTAAGACCATGTCTGAATTTATAAATACTCAAATATTTAGTTGTGGAAACTTTTTTAGAAACTTGGTTACACTATACATGACCAAGATGTCAGCTTTTCCATCTTGCTGCGTCACTCAGATTCTTCAGAAACGGACTCATAATGTTTATGAAATCCATTCAGTGTGTTCTGTGACAGTTTTTACATTTTCAAGTTTACTTCCCTGTATTTAGTTCCCATTATGCCCAATATAAACTGTGATATTTTTGAAAGGGTGAAGTGAAATAAGAAGTGAAAGACCTCTCTTGGCAAAATTAGTATTAAATTGTGTGAACAGTTTTAATTGTGACTCTCTACCAAAGAAATAGTAACCACAAAATTGTTCACAATGTCTGCTGAGGCAGTTTTTATGTTTTATGTGGAGTGACTTAGTATGCCACTGTGTTTTCAGGTCCCATGATGCCGCCTCAGCACCTCTGAGATCTTTCATTTTCCCCTTTACTTCTCCATGAAACTCTCATCCCTTTGCAGCCTCCTCTTCCTCCTCCTCCTCCTCACTGTCGGATTACACACTGATGCAGCCCGTCCCTCCTGATATGTGCTACTGTCCACTTAGAGCAGCATCAGAAAGTTGTTCCACTCTCAAAAGCAGTTTGAGATCGTACGATTTTCTGTGCTCTTGTAGACCTGCCACTGTGAGATGGAGGCTTTGTCTGTGAGCAACACTTCATCAGTCTCCTGCGTGGAGAAGATGTGACTCACCCTGCAGCACAATAGTGTGTCAGAATGAGTAGATGACTGTGAGTCACAGTGTAAGTGTATGAGTGTACAAGAAAGAAAGGTAAAATAAAACGGAGGAAACAATGAGACCCGCAAATATGCTACGGTATATGAGCAGTACATTATCGTGTGCTCTGGCTTTGCTGTGCACTCTTAAAAATAAGGGTTCTCTCTGAGGGGCTGAGGTTCCACACAGATCCAGTTGCTTCTGAACCCTTTCTTCAAGGATTGTTGAAAACAGAGGTGTTAATAGATCCTCACCATATATTCAAATGTTTTGCCATGTCTCAAATTGCATTTTTAAAAGTAGATGTATCTGGAATCTCTTTAATCGATTCATTTTACTCGTGTTCTGCCATAGTTGATGTCTTAACCATCATTTCATGCTAAACAATATGACATGGTCTGTCGAAATCTTTTTATTAGGTTCCCAGTACTTGGCATTTTGTATTTGGTCCTAATTCCAGTTCCCAAAGCTACTGCACAATTGAAATGATAAAGGCTGCAGTAGTAGTGAGTTCATGAAATCTCCACCCTTTAAAACATGTTTGAGAACCATGATTGTTCCGGGTTATGCTGGACCTGATCAGCCACGGGCCTTTAGGAGCCCAAGGCTGCTAGACATACTTTCCTTGGCGCCAAGCTAACTTGTTAAAACCATGATTAGTTGGATAGAGATCTGTGGGTAATGTAGTCCAATACTATTTTTAGAGCCCCTCTGGATGGGATCTGGATGAAACCCTTGGAATATGAAAGGGTCCTCAGTAGAAACCCCTGGGTGGGCTCTTGTCAGCACCCTTAAACCTAATTTATGATAGAGAGCTCGACACTTTTCATGAGTGTGCCTTGACAGAAATTATGTTTTTGGGGGGTTTTTTTAGAAAAAAGTGTCACATGACACTTATATTCATGTCGTGCACTTGGAGGCTTGAAGGCTAAACTGCCTTCACCAGGCTGACTGACTGGAGACATTTACTGAACCACAATACTCTTCATGTCAGTGCCACGTTAGGAAGTCGTCAGTGTTCAATTCACTTATTTCTGGGAGTGAGGGGAATCTCTGATCTCAGATCAGACAGAATGGGAACTGATCAATCAATGTTGACAGGGTTTAACAAGCTCCTAAAATGAACACGCAGAGGGCACTTGCTGTAGCTCTGGTTGAAGGTGAGAGGGTGAGAGGGTGAGAGAGGGTGTATCGCAGGGAGTACCACCAGTTGGTCCAGGAGCTTCGCCTCGATGATGGCTGTTTCCAGGCATATTTTAGGATGGCTCGGGGGCAGTTTGACAACCTGCTGTCTATCGTCGGGTCGTATAGCTCTGGATATCCAGCAACTGCTACCACCAGTTTCTTCTCCATTGTTTATCAACTGTAAACCACCAGAGAAGGCCTGCTTCTCATAACATCCGATGGACAATAGGAAAAAAGATGATGAAAAAAGAGATGACGTAGGGCGCGTTTTTTGTTTTGAGTTTAAGTTTTTTCAACTTGAGGGGTTCAGAGGGCTCGGGCAGAAAAGCCAGGCGCGTCGCAACGCAAAAAAACGCAAGCTGTGGTTACCATGGAGATGACTTAAAACCTTTAATTGAAGCATAAAATGATACTGACATTCAACAGTTTAATTTCTGTCTCAAAAATGTTGAGTGCCCAACCATAAATCAGGCTTTAGAAGGTGGAAAGAGTCTGGATACGACCCCCAGAGATGGTCCTGGGTGAAACCTTTCACAGATGGTTTTAGGTATAACTCTTTATGTTGGGAGCTAGGTAGAACCTTCTGAGAAGGTTTCAGGTGGAAACTTTATAAAAGGTTCTACTAGGAACAAAAAAAGAGTTCTCCTATGGGAGCTAGCCAAAGAACCCTCTATGGTTCTAGTTAGCACCTTCATTTCTCATTGTGTGGAACTTTTAGAGAAAAAGACGAAAACATTCCAGATTAATCAATCAGTGTGTGTGTGTGTGTGTGTGTGTGTGTGTGTGTGTGTGTGTGTGTGTGTGTGTGTGTGTGTGTGTGTGTGCGCGCGTGCACGCTGCGCCTCAACATGTGGCTTCAATCTCTGTTTTCTGTTGCGTCCCACCCCTCTTTTACCCTTCACAGAGACTTGTGACCATTGAAGACGACTTCGTGGTTGAAAACAAGTCATTGCAGACTGAATTTCACATTGAATTTGTCCTCTCCTCTTTCACGCCACGGTTACTCTAAATATCTGTACAGCAAAAGATTCAGATCTAACGCATCAGTGTTTTACAGGAAAGATTATTGTGAGAGCACTCAGGTTAAGATGTGTCCGTGTGTGTGTGTGTGTGTGTGTATGCCCTTGTGGTGTGTTGACGGATGAGCCTGTAAACAGACCCAGCAGATCAGATATCAGTGGAGTTTATTGCTCTGGGTTCAGATCTCGCAGGCCCTGAGTTGTTTATTTGGCTTTCAGGTATCAAATGAAACCCGCAACTCTCTCTCACTCTCAATCACATGTATTTCCCCGGTCTGACCATGCAGTAATGGCTTCGTAGAGTCAATAAACAGTCATGCATGAACTTGTTCGCACAAATACACAACTCATTGTCCAGCGCGTATAGAAACTAATCTCTCTTTTCTGCTTTCCCACAGACACACACTCACATTTTCTTTCTTTTTTTACCCCCATCATTGCTCACGTTTTCTCTCACTCTCACTTCGACATACGCACTACATACATAGGCTACTACGTTCCCATGTGTTGTCCGAGGTCAGCTGGGTTTCAGAGGTCAAACACAAATTCTCCTGTCCACCCCTCTGTCTTCTCAGCGTGTAATTCAGACCAGCAGCATCTAGGGACCACCAGAGGGTAGAGGCTACACAACCACCCCAACCAACATGTCACTCGTCCATCAAACACACACACACACTCTTACGCAAACAGCCACCACCATCAACCCTCCTCCTCCTCCTCTCCCTCCCTGCAGCCATTATCAAAGGATCTGAACAGCGTCAACATTATCTATCTCTGTCTCCCATGGGAGCGGCCCAGCACATAGCATAGTTATCATGTGGCACACACACATTCTCTTCTCTCTTTGCACGCGCACGCTCATCCTCTCCAAGACATGCACGCACACACACATGCAGTAACGACAGAGTGAAGATCAAAGGTTAATCATGTCTTTTCATCAGTTGCACCACCCTCTCCTCTATCTGTCCTCCTCCTGTCTAATGGTTGTGTTCATACGTGTGTGTGTGTGTGTGAGGTTGTGCGTACATGTGTACGAACAGACGTTTGTCTGCGGTTGTGGGAGCATTTCTGTCCTCACTAGTGGAAGCACTTTTTTTTTTTCGCTTGAACTCGGTAAATAAACATTCTTGTCCTCCTCGTCCATTGTTTTCTTCAATCTCTCTCCATCTCCTTTTTTCTGATGAAACTAAATTTCTCTGTTTACATTAGGTGATTTAATGGGAACCAAGTGTTTCTCTTTGTAGTTGTAAAGTTGGCTATTAATTTGATGTACGCTCCAATAAAGTCGGCGCAATAGAGCCTCTCTATAATTTGATAAGTATGTGAGATTTTAGCTGCGTTTTTAAAAGTCTGGAAGTGAACTGAAAATCCTGCTCTTGACTGTTTGAGTAGTTTTTTCTTAGAGTTGAGAAAGACAGAAAGAGCAAGAGAGAGAACGGGACATTCAGAGTCTAACCCCCCTGTGTGAACCCCAACTCTGACTCAAACAGGAAGTGCTTATTCATTCAAGAGGTGTACATTTACAGAAAACCCTCTTCTGCACCCTCAAATGGAGATTTCTAAAGAAGGGCAGAGGCACAAAATGGCAGTGAAGAACTGCAGGGTTCAAGACAAATATATGAGCTTCAAGGTCCATATGCTTTAAAGGGACAGTTAACCCCAACATGAGAAATGTGTGGGGGTTTTTCTCCTACCTGTAGTGCTTTTTATTAATCTTGTTTTGGTGTGAGTTGCCAAGTGTTGGAGATATCGGCCATTTGAAAAACTCAACAGCAATGTCTCTTTCCAGAAATCATGATCACGTTATTCAAGATAATCCTCGTGTGATGGTTTCAGGTAGGAACTATTTTCATTCTGCAGAGCTACACCCACCAATTGTATCTCTGTGCAGATGGAAGAGATGAGAGGCTCGTGGTTGTGACAGCGTGAAATGTAAACGTTAATGGTGTCCTCCTCAGCTGAGTTGTAACGTTAGCTAGCTCTGTGGTGCTAGGTGAGCTAGCAGTAGATGCATGCTTACCTCTGCACAGTGATACGGTTGGTGGGTGTAGTTCAGTTGAAAGAAAATAGCTCCTATTAGGGCTGTACCGAATGTCATGTTTTTATATTTGAAGTTTCTACAGAGGTTTTCAAAGGAAGCTTTCAATGTCTGTTGTCATTTTTTGAATTAATCACCATAAAAGAATTAATAAAAAATAAGAAAAATGCTCAAACAATTTGAATAAAGTGTTTCATCAGTTTAAATGAGTTAAATCAACTTTATGTGATGATCAAATGTAATTTATGGTGCAGTCAGACTGCTAGTAGACTGCCCTGTCAACACAGGCTGAAGAGCAGTTTTTGACCACAGTGAAAATTTTGTTTTCAAAGGCTAAACTGAAGCAGAATATTCCATTAGTTAAAAACATGTTTTGGAGTCATTGGAAATGTTTGGATGACACAAGTCGGAAACAGTCCAAGGCAGTCACCACTGGAATCTAATTCTACAAATAGTAAAATACTAATAATGTTATCGTAGCCTAATCTTTATCTGCAACTGTGCAGAAACACTGGGTTCAAATAGAATTAATAAGCTATACAGCATTAAAATATTGATTTAGAATTTGAATGTGAATGTTTTGAATGAAGCTTTGAACTATTCAGTATAGCCAATAGTTCCGACATGAAACTGCTCACAACAAGGTCTGTGGATTATCTTGAGTAACCAGGTCATGATTTCTGGAAAGAGACATTACTGTTGAGTTTTGAGTTTGAGCACCACAAGCTGAGTGCCATCTAGTTCCATTATATTCGAGAGAATGCAGACATCTCTACGGCTGATATCAACTGACACCAAAACAGTTTAGATCAATAAATAGCACTGCATGTAAAGCCCAGTTCAGACCAAAGATTCGCGACAACACGAGTTGAAACAGTCAGCTACTTGCAATGCACCGCTCTGCAGTGTTCTAAAATCCTGCCACTTCACACCAATGCAACTAGATGAGACGGTGTATCATCTCTATGCAACAACTCTCTGTTCTTCTGTTCTGATTTCCAGCTTTTCAGGCTCATTTTGTGGCTGAATATAATTTGTAGCTTCTTAAAATATGAATGAGGATAGTGATAGTGAGATACTGGTTATGGCTGCATTTATAGTTGTAATGAAATGGTGAAATACATAAGCAAAACGAGCATCAGATGGACTGTATTCATAATAAATATGTCACCAGTCGGCTTGAGTCGAGCTGAGATGGGCAATTCACGCCGCCATAACGTTTCGCTGCAACGTTCTAGATCGGTTTTGTCTTATCGCGAATCTTTGGTCTGAACTGGGCTTGAGAGAAAAATATGTACTTTTCATTTCAGGGTGAACTGTCCCTTTAAGTGTGGGATCGTTAAAGACAAGGTTTTCTGTAGGTGAAAATTATATGCTCCTTCAGCCTGACCATTGACCCTTGAGAATCCCTCCTGTTGTTTAATAATCGTGTAAATGTTTAGTGTCTGAAATTCTTGTTTTTTGCTTGTGCTTCTCTCACAGAAATCATTTTCCAACATCATAATTACCTCAATTCCTGAGTTGATATTTAAAAGTGTTCCTCTGCGAGTGAGTTTCCAGATCAGCTCTTCAGGCAGTGTGCTTGTAAAACAAACAGAAAATAAATGATGCATTATTTGGGAAGGAGTTGGGGATATGCAGCCAAGTGTGTAATGTATTAATTTATGAAGAGTGTTTAACAGTTATCAAGATTTAATTGTAATGTATTAAACATTTCATTTGACGATTAACTGCGTTTTGTCAAAGCTTTGCTGCATTCTGTCTTATTTTTGTTATCACAGGCATCTTTGGCTCAGACTAATATAATATACGTGACTGATTGTCTCTTTCATGTTATACACACAAACCATAAGGAGTTACATCCACCATTCTTTGTTGTATGGATGTTTCTCTCACTGATGTTCAGTGGGAAATCAAGCAGCCTTGGCAGAGGAGATGAAATTGTGCCATGAATTACGGCACCCTTGCTCCATAGTTCATTAACGATAACCCCAGCAGTGAGGTTGGCCCGGAGCCGTGCCTCTCCTCCAGCTCTTTGTTAACATGGTGGTGAGGGCTCCAAGCAGCCGGGCTGCACTCAGGGCGGTCAGGGCTGCCATGCACATTATCACATTATCATGCTTCCTAGTGTGTGGGATTGAACATTTGCCATCAGGCTTCTGAGCACTTTCACTCACTGATCTGACAAACACTTAGTGCTTCTGATGACTTTGGAAACGAGTGTGGAATATTCGCAGTGTTTGATATGGCAGACTTCTTGTGCAGCGAACAGTTTGTTATGTTACTTTGTCAGCTTTGCAGCAACTTTTATTTTATTCAAGTTCAAGTTTAGAATACTGACCCTTTAAGTGTTCAGAATCCAGTGAGTTAAATAGGGAAGGGTTGCTTCTTTTAGAAATTGTGACACAACTATTTAATAATGACACCAAGCAGACATTAATAGGCCCTTCTAGAGTATATTTACATAACTAACTCATTCATGACAAACAAGTCAGACAGAGCCTATATATAGAACCTAATAATATGTTATCCCCATTTTCTCCTCCCAGAGGATGCTGCAAATTGTGCTCATCTGTGGCCGGCTGCTTGTGTTCTCTATTAAAAATAATGTGCGCTTTCTGTAACGTACCGACAGCTCCTCCGGCTCAACCATATGTTGGATTAGTAGATTTTGCAGCAGTGTTTTTAATTGTGTCTCTTGATAGAACAGGTGTGATTAAATAGAAAACACATACCGAGACTTGTGGAGTTTGTTTTGCCTTTTCCAAACACGATACGCTTAAAGAAGTAGCTCAGCATTTTTTGGAAATGTGGCTTGCTCACTTTCTATCTGAGAATGAGGTGAAAAGATGAACACCTCTCTCATGTCTATGAGGTGAATATGAAGCTACACCCAGCAGCCAGTTAGCTTAGCTTAGCACAGACACTAGACACAGGGTTAAACATCTTGACTGGCTTTTTTGAAAGGTACCAAAAGTTGCCTGTACCAGCACATCTAGGCTTGTTAATTAGCATTTTAGCATCATAAAAATAATGACAATTTGATGTTTTACAATGAACTAGAGTCTCAGCTCGTTGCCTCAAAACTGGCAGCAATGCTATCTGTTTCCCCCTGTTTCCAGTCTTTATGCTAAGCTGAGCTAAGCTAACTGGCTGCTGGTTGTAGCTACGTAATTACAGCACAGATATTAGAGTGGTATTGATTGACCTATTTAACTCTGCGAGCAACCAAATAATCATTTTTCCCAAAGTGATAAAAGGTGCCTCGTAGAGATTTCATGTAAACAAAGTTATGATGATAGTGTGACGTCTTGAATTCATTTACTTCCTCATAAATCTTTCAATTTTGCATTAACATCCATGTTTGCCAGCTTGCTTTTTCATCACTGCATTTGTTGGTGCATTGCTACGTTTCTTCGCAACTCCTGATCAGTGGAATAGTGTGGCGCACAACACGAGCTATGCAAGAACTCACCCTTACAAACATAGCTCCATGGTGCTACTAGTAGTCAAAAACACCACAGGATACCCTTAAAGTGTGAGATGCCATCTTTTTCACCCTGATAAAACATCTGTATCTGACTCAGTTTAACATTAGTGACTTTGCCGTCTCCTTTTCTGTGTCACTCTCACACATGCTACACTACAATCTGTTTGTCGCTTCATGGTTACCATCGTTTCAGCGATCCACTGCAGAGTTTCTTCACTAAGATGGTCTGATGCAGGTTTCACTGTGAAAGCTGTTTTCTTTTCACCTGAATGCCTCTGCAGATTTCTGTCTCAGAGAGATATCAGGCAGCATCAATGTGTGTACTGATACTGAAAACTTGGCATATTTAATTCACCAGTTCTGATGGAGTATTTAAATTTCATTCTCTTAATGGATACAAACTATAAGACATCCAATTAGTTGAGATATTTACATTCGCATTTCAATCTGTGTAACAGCCTGGCATTTAGTTTTCATCCTACATATTATGTTGTTGTTTCATAGGGTTGGGTCCAGCTGTTATACCTCATTGTCTCGCTCAAATGTCAACCTGTGTCCACTATGATAGTCCATTAGTGCTGTGTTTGCTATTGCAAAGCAGGTTAGGCCTCTATTTTCAACCGTCATTGCCACTTTACAGGTCACAATTTCTGCGTAAGGCACAGCACCTCCCAGATGTGGTTTGAAAAACGCTGTATTTTGACAGTCCTACATGTCTACACACCCAAGTATTGGAGCGGTGTTAATTGTCCCTGTAGCAGTAGTTTTGAGAGAGAACATGTGAAAGTCTGGTATAATAAAAGAGGAGAAACAGGAGGTTAGAGCCCTCATTGCACACATTCTGGGACAGTGCCACTGCACTGCATACTTCGGGCCGGAACACATGCCACATCTTTAACCGCCAGAAAACCAGAGGTCGGGCGCGGGGTGTTAGTTTTGAGCCTACTTTGTGCCAGCTTTCAAGGGCGTGGTGGCAGGTTGCGCCTGACATTGCAAAGCGACCATAACAAGCACTGTATCATAGCCTGCTTACCAGGAGTCCAGAGTTCAGAGCACAATGTTTTTATGTATGAGGCCTATAAGGTTGTCAGTGGGACAGATGTAAAGCTCTGGGTAGCCCTGCACTAACATAATCCATGTCTCCTCCATGTTTATCATAGATCTGTATGGAGGCGGGTTTTGTGAAATGCAAAGCTTGAAAAATATCCACATTTAGCTCCACACAATGTTTAACTTCTGTTTTTGTGGCTCTTTCAATTTGTAATTGGGTTCAAAAGACAGCAAAGCAGCACCAAGAGAAGCAGTAGAAGTTAAAAATGGACAGGAAAACACATGCAGATCAGAGGAGAAGGGAAAGTGACTGTTTTTTTAGCAGGTTTAGAGTTGGTGCCTCACATCTGGGCCACAACCTCGCTGTATTATCTGAGATGGAGAGGTTGGACACAGTTTAGAAAAAAAAAAAAAAAGAGGCTGATCTCTCAAGAGAACGAGAGAAAACAGCTCAGTCGTGGCAGCAGTGTGTTTAGGAGTGGGGGCTGTGTGTGTGTGTTTGTATGTGTGTGAAGGTTCAGTGAGCAGTGTAACAGTGCTCCCTAGTGACCATGTAGAGAACTGCATCAGTGGAGGTTGTATGAAGCTCAATTGCCACAGATAAGCTCAGGTCTCCTCTTTGTGATCAAAGTATCTCTCTGAGAACATTCACCTCTGTGGCTGCGAAGTTCTCCGAGTGCCATCATCACTTTACCTCACTGAACTCTTATCACTTCCCACAGTAAAAAGTGGCCTGAAGCTGACATGTTTTATTGAAAATGGAGGTCTGTGACAAAGACCAGATGTTCTTGCCAAGTGAAATATGTTAGAGCTTACACAATATTTACTTAAGACTTGTTTTTGAGCCTTGGATTTGGATTTCTTCAGTACTTAGTAATGCAACACAAACTCCTGCCACAGCCAGAAAACAATGAAGTTGTCCATCCAGCCACTGCTGTAGACTCGAGACAAGCTTGTGTCTGTGTGCATGTTTATGTGTCCGACTGTGCACATGTGTTTATGTGCTCTCGTGCACCGGTGCAGCTTGTAACTCTAACCCAGCATGTTGCTCCGAGGAACACCACAGATGTTCAGATGTTTCTCCTCGGAAAACAAACAGAACAGGGGCCATTTTCTCCAGGACAGAGACTGTCAAAATAAGAGCTGGCCCCCCTTCGGACCTCTCATCCAACAGTGACTGTCTTTATTCATAGACTGATCACTACTTGCTCTCTTTTAAAAATGTTTTGCAGGATGTTTTTTTGTACCTACATTTGGATATATTAAGTTTACGTGTGAGTTTCTTCCGCAGTCTGTTTTTATTTTATGTTTGTGCATGCGTCTGGGCCATCCATTACTCTTGTGGAGCACAAGGGAGGAGCTTTGAGGGTGATGATTTCTCTAACTATGAGAGATTTTAAAATGCTGAAAAGGGGAGGAAGGGATTGGAGAAAACATAGTGGGAGAGCAGGACACCCCTGCCACCCTCCCGTCCTCCTCCTCCTCCAACATTTGATTAATGTCTTGCACCCCAGAGTGTAAGGCAGAGCCTTGAAGGGCCCCAGGTGAATGAAGACCTCAGGGACACAGGAATGGTTGAACAGAGGAGGAACACATGAAGAAAGAGTGCTGGCCCATTTGTGTTTTCTCATGTTGTAGGCCAAACATCTTTTGGCTTTGTAATGATGATAACATGGGTTGACACGTGCATCAGTCTTGCACATAAAAGAGCAATATAAGACATGAAATGAAAGCGAATACTGCACAAAAGGAAAATCATTTGTGTCGGTGCTGATAGTGGGAGATGAATGTGACAGAGTGGGAGCAGAGGGGAAGCAAACAAGCTGTTTGAGCTGTGAAATTGAAGAGGATCAAAGTGTCAGTGAGTCATAAATAAATCCTGGGCCCTCCCTGTGGATGGATGGAGCAGACGTTGTATTACACTGATTCTAACAACACTGTGAGCAGCATCAAGAAAACACCATACAGCTCTGTGTGTGCAGCTGTGTACCTTTAACCTTTAACAGAAGGCGATGCCACTATGGTTACTCATGAAAACGAGGGAGGTGGTCCATTGAAGCCCTATTGGCCGGTACATTTTCCCAGAACTCTCTGTGTCTGTTTGTGTGTGTGTGTGTGTGTGTGTGTGTGTGTTTGCTGCAATGTTGGAGACTAGCAGTGCTATGAGCTTGTTTCCTCTGGGCCACATGTGCTCTTTGGTGCTGAGCCGGCTCAGAGCGCAGCAGTAATGAGAAGTCCAGGTGCAGATTTTACCCTCAGGGAGGAAGTCCTTGTTTACTCATATTTAACCTTGTTTCTGACCTCACTTCTCTTTAGGCTTTTTGACCCCCAAGATATTGTGCCATTGAAGTCGCATTGGTTCAAAAAGTGTTGAGACATTCAACCAGTTAACACCATTCTGAGTTTGATATTATATACACACTGATAGAGACTGGTGCTGGCTTGTTTGTTGGAAGTGACGACATGTTTTGGACCTCAAGATGACATCAGGACAAGAAATCCCATTTTCACTTACTCGCAGGCTTGTACAGAATCACAGGTGGTTCAGCATCTTTTTTTTTAATGATTACATAATGTGTGTTTCCTAGGATAAAGAGCAGATGTACTGTATGTTCACATGAATGTCATGTTAAATAAAAGAGAACTTCAAATATTTAGTAACAGACTAGTTATGCATTTTGAGTCATAAGAAATTTGTCTTCCAACAATGCTATTTGTACCCCCGGTATAAATAGTCAGTGGCTATTTACACCCGGGTGTGTCTATTCTTGGGCGTCCTAGCCATGTTGAAACATTGCATTTACATGAATGGGTGTATTTACCTATTCTGTATGTTGTGTGAAAGTCTTACTCCTTCTGTTGACTGTGTCGCTCTTGGTACTCCGACACCAGACTTTCTGGCAGGATATTAGTGAGGTTTTTTTTGTCATGCAAATTTACCACTTAAATAGTAGAGACTATCTAAGGTTGGATAGTACTAGCCCGAACCAAAACCTCTTGGCCCTAACCGCCTCCAACCTTGATGCATTGATGTGATGAGTACTAGTCAATCACAGCACGCAGTGGTATCCATGATAACCTGTCATAGAGATAGGTGTGTATATAGCCAAATAGCTGTGGTGTGACTGCAAATAGACACTCTGTAAAATGATTCATATCAATCCCACAAATAAGTTCTACCCCTTTTCTCTCAAATTAGCATTTAGTCCCATCATGCAATGGCAGTTTTAAAATGTTAATAGTTGAAATCATGTCATATTTTTTACCAGCAGTGACAGATCATTAAAATGATGGTACCTTTGCAGCTTCTGCTGTTGACTGTGATGTGTGAAAACTCAAACTTTGTGTCAAGCACCTTCCTGCTTATGTGGTGGGCTTGTCTGTTAGCAATTTATTTATTATTATTATTAATTTATTTTTAATTTATTCGACATTACTGGCTTTGTCCTGACAGCTTTCAGTAGCAGAATAATAGAGCATCTCTGACTTGTGACAGCTGGGTTTTGTGCTAAATTTTTTTTTGCATTATCCTTCACCACACAGGTTGATGTATTAATGCCATATATACATTGCAGAGCAGAGTTTTTTAATTCCACAGTTGAACCGTGTCTACTACTCTAACACCAGTGTTGTTGGTTTTGCTGTGATTGTGTCAGCAGGTATTGATTTACACAGATTTAAACTCTGGGTGAACAAGAGTCACTGTGCCATCTCATGAGGAACATACTGAGATCATCATTACGTCAACGCCACAATGCAGTATTTTGGCTCATGCTTATTTGTGTTTAAGGATGAAACCGTTCTTGGGATCGCCGAGAAGAATTGCCGACAGGGGAGCTCCCCCAAGAACGACAAACCTTCAAGGGCTGTTTTTCTGTTTGTGCTTGCATCGCCAATAAGAATGCTGAAATAACGTACCATAAGCTGACCAGCATGGTCATGGTTCCTGTTGTGCTGAAAGAGTGCCTACTCTAATGTAGGAGCTAAAAAGGTCCTAAAAAGGGCATTCCAAGAACTACGATCGTTCCTAGATCCTGCAGTGTGACACAACAAAACGGGGGGTTCTTAGAACTTTGAAAAAGTACCCTCGGTGCAAAAACATCTTTTGACTAAAGCAACTTTATTGCCAACAACTGGGGGTTCTCACTTAAGGAAAAAACTGGCATGTGGACGGGAGGAGATGTGGATCAAACCCCTAAACTTAGTATTAATGGCTCTACAGCCTGAGCAGCAGTTGCCCAACACACACATTAAATTGTCGATAAAGTTTCAGGTGAACATTTCACAGTGGCAGATAAAACAAAGCCTTTGTGCTGGTCTATTTTTGACCAACAGAGGGCTCTCTGTCAGTGGAAAACATTTACTAGTCTCATTGGAATACCCTGTACCCTAATAATAGTTTGCCTATAAGAAACTGTGTAAAGTTTTTATACTGCTCAGACTGAAATGCATTCCCTGAGCTATTCTACACACAACCATCCATTCAGCTGTTTTCTGACCACAAAACAAGCTGACATTTATTACATGTTAAATATGCTGCTTCTTAGTTCTCTGTCTGCACTGTGACAGTTGTCCTGTAGGGGGCAGAATAACCCTACTTTGGCTTATAGTCTGCCTCTACCTCCAAAAGCTCTGAATGTCCCACCACCTTTCTTTGAGTTATAGAGGGAGCGTGATTGTCTGACTGTGAGCACTTTCTCTGTGGAATGGCCTGATGTCTGCAGTCGCTGACGCCCCGCCTCAGGAATGATCTCCAATTGAGGAGTGATGAAAACTGTCCCTTACTGGTTAGGACACACACGGACACACACAATCACACTTTGTGTTGGAGTGTGCACACAGCTCAATCATGCGTGTGTGCACACAACCACCACATATTTTACCAAATTAAAATACACTGTCTGTCCTGGCTTGGCACATGCACACACTCAGTCATCACGGTGCTAATGACATTCTTTCACACACATGCAGGTACGACTGGGTAAAAACACTCTGCAGGCTCTGCTGAGTTCAGTGTCTGACCCGTTGTAGAGAGGTGTTTTTCCTGAATGAGAGCTTATTCGCAGTGTCTCTATATTTGCTACATGTGTGGATGATAGAATGTGTTTTAGTATTTGATACGGGAAAGTGTTAGTCTGAAGAAAGCTTTTTTTTAGCAGCAGTTTCCTCTGGTCTGCTCTCAATACTGTGGCTGTTACAGTATGTTCCAGGTCAGGGTGCTAAGACTGAAACTCTTCCGTTACAATAAAGTCCTCAAGAGAGTATGAAAAGGAGATGAAGGTCTGGCCTATTCATACAAATCTCTACAATCTGAATATTCACTTTTTGCAGACAAGGTCACGTTCAATGGCGTCACGCAATTTTTTCATACTTACGTAAGAGTTGCTGCATAAAGAAGTGTCACTTTTTTTTCTTCTTCATTGCATAACATATTCACGGCCAGCCAATAGCACAATAAAATACCTTTGGCTCCAAAAATGTAACCAGAACTCCCTGGATGTTCACTCTTAATTAAAGCGCTCCTGTTTCACATTACAGGGAAAGCCACTGCTGGTAATGCAAGATGCTCACACACACACACCCATGCATATATGCACAGGTACTCAACATACTGACACATTTTTATGCACACAGACACAAAGAGTTGGACCCCCAAATTATATATGAGCCATGCTGTGCTTATTCAGAGCAAGCAATCTTTTCAGCCTATGTAAAAGTATCCGGTTGCCATGTCAACTGCATTTTCACTTACAGAAACATAAATCCTGCAGGCTGGCCTCGTGACATGCTATATGAACTTGGACACCCTAAGTACACAGAAGCACATTTACTTTTCAGAGCTTTGCTTTAAGGACTTTATCAGGGCGTTCTAGCTTCTTAACTGCAAAACGTGTTCACGCTGCACAGTCTCAGGTTGTTGCCTGAATATTTTCCAACTAATAGATAGTTTCATTGATGCCATTACAAGTAGGGATGCACCGATCCACATTTTTTCACTTCCAATCCGATCCAGATACCTGAATTTGGATATCTGCTGATACCGATACTATTCCGATACCAGTGCTCTGTTTGCTTTAATATTATTATCATTATTGTTGATTTTATATGAGGCTGTAATAAACTCCTCTCTACAGGCAAGTATGATATGTACCTATGCATGCATGTATGTCCCAAAAGGCAACTTGAGGTAAGTATAAGGTCAGAAAAGGAGGTCAGAGAAGCAGGAAATCCTGTTAACAGGAAAAATCCCATCCTTAAAACAAATATGCAACTGTAAGGGTTTCAAATTGATTGTCAATATTTATTAAATTCCAAGACAGTGTTAAACTACTAGTGCAATATACACTATCAAAAAACAAAAAAATACCAGTCATAGTAATCTGAACAGCACAGATACAAATCGAGTAGACACTACTATGTAATGTTGTCACGTACCAAAACTGATACCAGTGAAAGTGTCACGGTTCTGAGTAGTATCATGACAGCGAAAATGAGGCAGATGTGCCTTTTGTCATTTATAAAAAGATAAATCACTTTTCTATAATACATCAATGATATTTCAATGGAATAAATTACTTATTGACTTATTCATACTTCAAAAACAGCATCAATAAGTGATTAACATAGGGGGGATCAAAATAAAATAAATAAATAAAATAAAAATCAACCAGCCACCCTCCTCCCCTGACAAGTAAAGAACAGTCCCTAAAGCCGTTTATTTTACCCCTCAGCATGAATTATGACAGCTTTGGTGATTTTTCATGTAGCGCCATCATCAGATCGGTTTATCACTACACACCTGCAAAATTATTACTCCCATCAACAGCTGTATCTTGTATTGAGTGCTAATTAGCTGGTGCTAGCGTGCTAACATGCTGAACTAAGATGGTGATCATGGTACAGATTACAGCTGCATAGCATCAGCACCAGGGCTGGAAATTAATTTTACCACCTGCCAAATAGATTCCCATTTTTTTTTGGCAGGTGAGTGAAGCATGTCTTACAGCCACTGGTAGATTGTTCCAGCATTTGGCTGGTGGCTGTTGCTAATTTCCAACCCTGGTCAGCATGTTAGCATTGTCTTTGTGAGCATGTTGATTTGTGCAGTTAGCATGCTGACATTAACATTTAGCTCAAAGCGCAGTTATGCCTAAGTTGGCGTCACAGAGCTTCTAGCATGGCTGTAGACCAGGGATGTCAAATATACGGCCCATGGGCCAGAACTGGCCCGCCAAAGGGTCCAAACCTGCCCACTGGATGACTTTGCACACTTTATGTTGATGCAGTGAAGGCTGAAAGGTTTCAAGAGCGTGAAACAAATGCCTCTTCAGAGACTTTTCACCCTGACCAGAATACAGTTTTTTGAAATAACAACAAATACTTATTGTGGTCATATTTTAGGATATTAAACATTGTGCAAAATGCTGTCAATCAGCAGCTTAAAACAATATTCAAGAAACCCTGCTGCTAAGGCACTGTCAAATCTTTAGATTTGTAAATGGGTTGTATGGTAGGGGATAACATCACCTGCTTCCGTAATGGCTTTCACTTCAGTTTAGTGTGGTGATGTCAGGCTTACTACACAGGAATGGAAATTTCAGAAAAATACACATATAATGTCAGTGAGTAGTCGACTGACTGACGGTGAATAAAACTGAGACTGGTCATCATCCGTTGTTTTCAGAATGTTCTTTGCACTTAAAGAAAAAAATGAGGGTTTTTTATTTATAGGTTATTATGCAAGTGTTTCACTGGTCCGGCCCTCCTGAGATCAATTTGGACTGTATACGACCCATGAATTAAAATATTTGCTGTAGACGCTTAGCCTTGTTTTTCATTGACAACACCATCACACACAGGCTCTCTGGGTAGAGCCGTGCTTTTACTCACATAACCTGCCCAAGCATCTCCACGGTGATAACATTCAGACCGCAGCATTTTGAAATATGCACACACACAGTATGAGTGCAGCATTTATATGCATGGCCTGTGTTTGCATATCCAATCAATCCACAGAAGAACATTTTGCAGTGGACGTGTGGATAAGCACCTGGTGATCCACTGGGATGGAGTTATGTAACTACTAGGAAATTCATGAGACAGGAGCGCTAACACACCATCCAGTCAGCCAGACAGCCCTGATAGAACTGATGTGGAAATGGGTTTTGTTTAACATCACAATGCAACACACTGTTACACACACACTCTAACAGTCCCCTCCTTCACAGGGGATGATGGGCGGGAAGGAGGGGACTTGTGTTGCATTGCGTGCAGAGTTGTAATTTTGTCTTTGTCTGAAGTCTGTGGCATTCTCTGTGCCTTGCCAGATTTCACTGATTTACCTTGAAACACTGTAACCACCGGAATTATGATACACGCCAGCATTCACACACACACACTAATGCACGCTCACAAACACACAGCACTGTAATTACAGAGGATCAAAGTGAATTTCAGAGAGTCTGATAGTCCAGCTAATAGTAGGCGACAGCGAGGTGCAACATAAATCATGAGGAACAATATCAAAGACGGAGCCCTGAGTTAGTATCAGGACGCTATCTAAGTATTCGAAATGAAAAAGAAAACGTGACACCTAAGTGAGTAATAACTTTAATATGAAATGTGCCCTTAAGGAAGTATGTGAAAGCATTGTTGCCTTAAGGTGCGCTTGTCTCTTTTTATGATCCATAATTCTTTAAAATCATCAGGAATCTGCAGAAGTGTCAAGATTTGCTCAGACTTTGATATGGTTTGTGTGCAGCTTTGTTCACACAGCAGAGTGTGTGTGTTTGACAGTGTGTGTATGCTTGCGTGTGTGAGTGAGAGCTAACCACCTGCTTTAAAAGACCTTAAGCCAGATGGGGAAATTAGGGGCTGCCACTCTCTAATTGAACAGATCATTACCCTGTGATTTAAACCACTGTCCCCACCTTCAACTCTTTTTTTACTCACACACACACGCTTCAGCTCACACATAGAGCTCTCTGATCCACGTATAGTAATACACACGTGTACTCCCATTCTTCTTAGTCATTCATTATACCCACGCACACCCGTGCAGAGACTCCCTTTGGCGTCGACAAGGTGTTTCCCCCCTCAGTGGGTGAGTCCTACATGCCTGCTGTTTGATCTCCTCACGCCTGTTAGCAGACAGCCCAACATCTGAGGGCCTTGTTGCCAAGCCACTGTGCATCCCACATGCCCGTCCACTAACACAACTTCCCAGCTGACATGAAAGCGCCCAGGAGACAGTGTTTTACGTGCAGAACCCTCTGTTCTCCACAGTAATGCTGCTTGTGGTCTGCTCTAACCACGAAAAATGTTCTTCATAAGTGGCACGGCAGAGACCACACCCCTCCTCCGCATGTGATGTATCACATCCACCGTAAACACACGGGCTCCTGCAGCAGGGAAGGCCTGAAGGATGCTGGCATGTGTGTGTCCTTCTCACATTACATTGTCTTGTCTTCATTTGCTGATGAAACACACATCCACACTCGGGCCCCACATTGTGTTCCCTGCAGGGCTCGGTTAAGTCTTCCATCAGTGAAGGAGGTTTGATTTTAAAGTGAGGGCCTTGGTGTATGCGTGCGTGTGTGCGCATATGTGTGTAAATCAGTATGAGGAGCATTGTTCTGCACTTCCTAAAGAGTCTATGAAGCAGCCCAGATTAACAGGTCTTGTGTTTTCTCTCAGGCAGGCCACTTTGGAAGGGATTAGGCTTAACTCTGGAATTCAGTCGACTGTTGAACCAACTTGATCACTCAGACTTTGTTGCTAGTTGTACAGTATGAGGTGCCAGCTCCCCTACAGCTGTCATTAGGTTCTTTATCTTATTATCTAACAGGACAATTCTTCATTCCAATGTATCACATATCAGCTATGAAAAGTATAAAACAAATATATACTGGGTTTTATTCTGTACTGTATTTAGTGCATATTTTTTCTATGCCTCTATACTGGCGACAGCTGTGGCTGGAGACATTATGTTTCTGGGTTGTCCATCTGTGCATATGTTCAAACATATGTCTGTACAATAGTGTTGTGTCGTTCCCCAACGAATCTGTTGCGTGAACGTACTGAACTGAATCACTTCTGGAACTGATACGTTCATTTCTCAGTTCAGTTCAGTTCAGCAGCGAGCGTGCAGACCGGGAGTGGAACTGCCGATTTGGTCCGTGCGAACGATGAATCACTTGCAAGTCGCGAGGCAGCCAGGGTGCAGGGAGGGACTGCCTACCGCGTGACGAATCACTCGGTGAACGAATCACTTGGTGAACGAATCACTCGGTGAATGACGTAACCCTGATCCCTGAGTGATTCAAATCAGTTCCTCTCATGATATCTCAGGAACCCTTGAGGGAATTTCCTAAAATTTGACACAAATATCCAGTTGGACTCAAGAATAAACTGATCAGAATTTGTGGTCAGAGGTTAAAAGTCAATTTGACCACACAAAACACATTTGTGGCCAATACTCAAGAAAAGAAAGAACATTTATTATGACAAATTTTCACACAAATGTCTAATAAGATAAAGTGAAGATATTCTATATCCAAAATGAGAGATGAATAGTAAAGTGCCCTTTTTAGTTTGTCTCATGTCATGTCTCATTTACACACACATTCACTGTTGGCCAATGCTACCATACAAGGTGCCACCTGCTCATCAGTTAACCATTCACATGCACTCACACACCGATGGCACAACTTGGGGTTCAGTATCTTGTCCGAGAATATTTCAACATGCGAACTGGAGAAAGCGAGGATCGTACCGCCGGTTTTCCAATTAGTGGACGACCTGCTCTACCTCCTGAACCACAGCCACTGCAAAAGGTCAAAGGTCATTTTACTGTGTTATAACATGTTTGGCAAACACACTTTTCTGGCCATTGTTGAACGCCATAACTCAGAAACAGAGGGGAAGACATTTGGTTGGACACTGAATTGGCTGTCCTTCCTGAAACTGTGCTGATTGTATAGATCTCCTGTGCTCCATCCATATTTGAAGGATTGTCAACTGTCATGCCTACATATGAGTCTGGACAGACATGGATGTAAACTCTAGCTTGACTGGTTGGCAGAAGCACAACCGTGAGGCGGCAATTCTAGTTTAGAACTTGGGCTGATTTTGGCTGAAGATGCTTGTTAGGAAGGTGTTCGTAAAGTAAATGCATTGTAGAGTCTTGTGTGTATGTTTCCTCTGTATAGCCTTGTGTTGTGTCAGTCTCATGATAGCACCACATGGAAGTGACTTCCTCCTGACCTAGAGGTGACATGGTTGCCATGGTGACAGTGAGCATCGTGTGTGAGAAAAAGGGCATGAAAAGCATGTAGCTATCGAAATAAAGACCCACCCTTTCTGTCTCTCTTCTTTCATCCTGAGGTACAGTAGCAAAGAGGTTTTCCTTCCCTGCATTCCACATCCTGAGTAAACTCTTTGTAAAACTCAGTACTCTCTCTGTCTCTCTCTCTCCTTCTAAAAATCTCTCTTTTTTTTCTCAGACCAGAATAGAATTTTTGATCAGGTTTCAAAATAAGCCGGGATATTTATAAGCAGCCTCATTGTCTACATTCCACCGATAAGTACAGAGCGATTAGTTTTGATTGTGGTGTCAGGCATACGTGGTGAGTTCTTGCAGTGTTTTGAGGGTTGTTGAGGAAACAGGCTGCGTTTTTCTAATTTAATGTTCCCTGTGTTCTTCAGCAGAGGCCATGTTTCCTGTAAGCACAACAGTGTGGCAGAGGTAATGGACTCAATTGCCATCTCACTTCCACCACTTCCACATTTCTTTCTTTTTTTTTTTCTTAACTTGATTATTTACACACATCCAGCCTGTGTTTGCTCAACAATTTAATGTAATAATATTGTAATATTATATGCTTGAGTGAAAACTTAATTTGGCCTCAGTTGTGGTTTTAACATTACAGGAGTGGCACTATTCTCTTTTTACCTGAATAAGAATGAATCTCAGAAAATACCAAAGTAATGAATGAACTGATCCTAATAATAAGTAGTAGTAGTGTACATATACATATATATATATATATATATATATATATATATAAATGTATATGTACACTCACCAACCCACTTTCTTGCTAATGCAAATAGCTAATCAGCCAATCACGTGGCAGTAACTCAGTGCATTTAGGCATGTAGACATGGTCGAGATGACCTGTTGAAAGTCAAACCAAACTTTAGAATGAGGAAGAAAAGTGATTGAAGTGACTTTGAACGTGGCATGGTTGTTGGTGCCAGACGGGCTGCTCTGAGTATTTACTGGGATTTTCAGCACAACCATCTCTAGGGTTTACAGAGGATGGTCCCAAAAAGAGAAAATATCCAGTGAGCCAAAATGCCTTGTTGATGCCAGAGGTCAGAGGAGAATGGCCAGACTGGTTCAAGATGATAGAAAGGCAACAGGAAGTCAAATAAGCACTGGTTCCAACCAAGGTCTGCAGAAGACGATCTCTGAAGCAACAACACCTTGTCCAACCTTGAAGCAGATGGGCTACAGCAGCAGAAGACCACACCAGGTGCCACTCCTGTCAGCTAACAACAGGAAACTGAGGCTACAGTTCACACGTGGTGGAACGGGAGATTCTCATCATGGATGTGCAGCCGACAAATCTGCAGCAACTGTGTGATGTCATCATGTCAATATGGACCAAAATCTCTGAGGCATGTTTCCAGCACCTTGTTGAATCTATGACACCAAGAATTAAGGCAGTTCTGAAGGCAAAGGGGTCCAACATGGTACTAACAAGGTGTATCTGATAAAGTGGCTGGCGAGTGTGTATCATACAGAGCTTCATTACCATGAGCACTAACACTGTAGTGTATTTTGAGTCAATCCCAGATATGCTGAGCTATTCTCTGATTTAATAGATAGACAGACTGAGGAACAAAAGAGTTCCTCAACCTGTTCTGTCAGGCCTGTAGGACTCTGAAGGTTCTGTGTGATGGCAAAAGCTGATATTCTTCAAATACAATGTGAGAGGGTATTGACGTAATATTACCAGCCAAAGACAACATTCTTTTAGTATGCACAGCTTGAAAACTTGACTCAAGCGTTTGACCCACAATCTTTCAGCAGATCTATAGCAGTTTAACCAGCTTTTAGTTGAACAGAGAGACGACTGCACTTCTTAAGGAAGTATTTGTGTTGTTGTACCTTTCTGCAAACATAACTATGAGCAGCATCCACACAGATCTTGGTCAAATCATGGTGGAACATACAAGTTCAATAGGACACCAAAACTATTTCTTGTGTCTTCTTTGGATTAATAATAAGTGAATTCCTCTTAGACTACACCAGTAGTCTGTCCATACAACCTGATGAATACTGGGTATGTATTTGTAATTCATTTTAATGACTTGTATCCTCAGTAGGAACTAGGGTGCTTGGGGCCGTGGGCCACAGATGGAAAGTATTAAGAGACAAAATAACGTATTGTTGGTTTTGATCTTTTCATGGAGTTGGTTAACAATAACAAAAATATAGAATGACAGCAGCATTATTCTTTAAAGGCAAAAACACTGATTAAAAGTAGGGCTGCACAGTATATCACTTTTTTATTGTCATCGTAGTATCAACTTGTGCAGTAAACATGTTGCAAAAGACTGCATTCAGGGATTTTTTTTAGTTAAAAATGTAACTTTCATGTTTTTTTAGTTGTGCCTCTTGTGGTCAGTTCATGTTCAATTTGTTTAATACAAGAGTGTTGAAACAGTTTCCTTTCATTCTTTAAATTCAGCAAGCAATGTGTTGTAGCAGAAAGGCACATGCAACTGTGCATACTCCAATTAACATGCCCTCACATGTCGTTTATCACGTCAAAATATAGGAAGGTGGAACGGCTGACGCTGATGTATATACAAAAGTCTGTTGATATTCAAGTCTTTCCTAATGTTTTAAAGTAGGTGTGTTTCTCCGCCTGACCTGAAATGTGGGCTTTTCTTTTGGGCACATATCTCCACCCCAGCTTTGCAAACTATTGGTTAGTTGGTTTACATACAAGGCATCCATGGCAACGCACAGAGCTGACTGTAAACAGGCAAGAGGCAGCGTGTCACAAACTGAGGTTATAACCCAAAATGAGATCAGTTTCGAATAATATCAGCATATCCCACGTCTTAATCAGAAAATGTTACCGACCTAATTCAGAATGTCCATGACCTGCATCACATTCGCAATATTATCATATTCTGAACAACATTAGTTTTCTTATAAACGTAAACGTACCCACTGATGAGATGATAACAACCTTACATTTATACAAGGATGAAAACATAGCTCATTGCCGTCACAGGTTTAAAATGAGAATGTCTTTATCATCGTCTTTGATTGCATCACTTCTCCCTCTCTGCGGTACTTTGTTTTGTTTTTTGTTGATTTTGATTAATCCCTACCCAGTTCCATTCATTAGTGATACATTCCTCTGTGCCTCTCTGGTTCGTAGGTTCCACCTTTTTAGCGTCACAGGTTACACTCACAGCCCTCTTAATAACCATTGCTCACCTCCGGCTCTGTTAGATCTAATTAAGAAAACCCTCAATCAGCCATTTCCTGCCTGAACTCTTATTGGTCTCCGAATCAAGACTAAACTGCGTTCTCTCTCCACTTTGTCTCTCTCCTTAATCTCTCTCTTAGCCTTGCAGTGCTGAGTCAGTCTTGGATATTACTTTTTCATTGGTAAACAAGTTGTTGACTCTTAAACGAAGCTATTTTGGGAAGTAGATGTGTATAGATGTAGATGGCACTGAAGCTGTTCAAATGACATGTATTTACTCATCATTTCCGATCGGCTTCACAAGAAGACAGTCAGGTGGCAATTAAATAGGCATTTATTATGCGCCTGATTTGAGCAAACTGGAATTTGGCTTACGTCTGCGTGAGAGACATCAGACAGCATGTTGTGGTGTAAATGTGGTGTGATGCAGTTATGGTGGGTGGCGTGGCGTGAGATGAATTCAGACACAGGTGTTCAGCCTCACAGCCAAGCTGGATGTTCCTGGATCAGCACCTGGTCCTGCTCCTGCTCATGATCTGCAGTGCCATGATCAACATCTAAACCACAGATTCCCTCAAGGGAGGCGAGGCCTGCATCCTACGGCCTGCCACAGCCCCAGAACTAGCCCCGGGCCTGCTCTGTATGCTTTGGCAACAAGTCAACCAGCTCGCTCACAGCAGACACGCAAGCACTCCAACAGATTTACACACCTCCCTCTTACCTGCACTCTTAGAAATAAGGGTTCCTCCTGAAGGGGTGAGGTTGTACATAGATCCACTTGCTTCTGAATAACCCTGTTTCGAAGAAGGGTTTTTGATGAAGGGTACAACTAAAAGTTCCATTAAGAACCCTTTTTGGAAGACAGAGTTCTTCCGGGTTGAAAACTGGCAGTTGATTTCAATTGTTAAGATATGTAAAATCAGCAAACTTGTTTATTTCTATTGTCATTTTCAGCCGTTAGCGTAACATGTAAAGCTATAAATCTTTGATAAACCAAATCTACAGGCACGGAAGCTAAGCATTGTAATGTTACTGCTGTGGACAGGACTGCAGCAAAACGTATGTTAGCCACCTAAAGAAATCAATATCAGTATCAAGGGTAAGCTTTAAATATTTGCATCACTAACTAATCAAGGCTGCATAAGACCAGCAACTTCAGTGTTCTGCTCAGTGGTGTTACAGTATTGTTTTTGAAAGTAAATTCACACAATGGTGTCAATTTCTGGTCGTAAAAGGCTGTCTGAGGGAAAGGTGAAACATTGAAAATATTCTAAATATCGTGCACACTTGAACTTATATTGATTTCTTTGGTGGGCATTTTTTTAGGTGGCTAAAAACTAACCAATTGCAGCAGCGTTTTCTCAGCGCCGTTTCATTTTATGTATGTGTCATGAGGATTTTCCACCTGGAAGTTATTTGAAATAAACATTGTGATTCAGTCTATTGAACAGACACTATGTTATTTGGGTAATGGGCAGAGATAGAGTCCACTCTGCTACTAAGCATCCTGGTAGAGTTGAGATCCACTTGGCAATTGAAATACTAAAGGCTGAAGTGGTGGTGATTTCACAACAACTCCACCCCTAAAAACGTGATGAAACGTGATAAGTGTTGCATATTGGCCTGGACCTCATCTGCCTCGGACGTTAGGAGCCTCTTCAAACCCAAGGCTGCTGGGCGTGGGTCCGTCAGCCCGAGGCGATAGTGTTACACTAAAACCATCTTTAGTGTAAATCATAAGGGTCCTTGGTAGATCTCCCCCGATAGGTTCTAGATGAAACCTTTGGAATATAAAGGAGTTCTCAGTCGGGATGTTACTTATTTTACTTATGTTTAAACAGAAGTTTTAACTCAGACTAGTCGATTAGTCTAAAAGTAAGAAAACATTTAGAGACGAAAACGAATTTGAAGGTTAAACATTGTCTGCAAAAAAATCTCATAAAATAATTTTAATTCTAAGTTTGACCGTCTAGCATTTCTAGTGCCAACTAGCGAAGGTAGCAATGTTTAATCGGCCTGTTGACTTATCACGCACATCCTTAGTTCTCGTTAGAAGGTGAAAAGGTTCTGGATGGAACCCGAGAGAGGTCGGGAGAACGTTTACACCATAGTGGGTTGCCTGTAAAACCTCTCAAAAGGGGTTCCTGCCTGGGTCAAACCTCACACAAATTGTTTTGGGTATAACCTGTTATGCTGGGTCCTAGGTAGAACCCTCTGAAAGGGTTTCAGGTGGGACTTCTTTAACAGGTTCTACCAGGAACCAAAAAGGATTCTCCTATGATGGGAAGCTGAAGAATCCTACATGGTTCTAGTTAGCACCTTTGTTTCTAAGACAGCAGGCCTTATAATGTATCCAGCTTGCTCCCATTCCTGTGATCTCCTGTTATTAATGCATTATAAATGCACACAACCTATGCAGGAGGTCTCACACATGGTTACTGCCAGATTATGTAACATTTACAGAATATTAGCATGTTGTATTTCAGCTTTTATTTTTGTCATAGTGTTCTGAAGCAGTGTAAATGCTCAGAGACAAACATCAGTTGTAGTTTGTTTTGCAGGATGCCTTTCTCCTCTGCGGGTGTCTGGAAAGATAAGACCCACATCTGACTGAGTCTTCACGCTCAGCTCCATTAAATAGCCCTGCTGTTTTTCCCCAGAGTTTACCTCACAGCCAGTGCAGCGTCGGAGAGCGAACCGCCGGGCCAGACGCTTTACATTCCCCAAGACAGCAACTCAAAACAAAGATTCGCCGTGCTAAATTTGATATCGCCTATATGGAAAGAAAAAGGAGCTTACAGAGAACAAATAACAGAGATTAAAGCCTGACAGAGTCAAGCTGTTCAGTCTGCACTATCTAACTGCACTGACATTGATTTATTCCACATCATATATAATTTTCCAAATAAAGTGAAGCAACATATTCATGCAGGTCAGATTGCAGCCTTTGGAAAGTCATAACTTGTTTTTACAGTTAGAGGGGGAAGGCGTAAAAGTGACATAGCTCTCCTTAAATCCTATCAATTTATAGCATGTTACAGGCAGTAACGGTCAGTGTGTTTATTGAGGGAGATTTTTACCATATGTCCTGTGAATGTTAGATCTTATCTTCAACATTCAAATATGTGTCTATCTGTGCTTTCATTCCAAAGTAGGGCAGTATAATATGTGAGCTCATATGTTGTTACATAATCTTGTAAGAGCTTAAAATGAGTTTCAGGGATTTGATGGTAACCCTGCGGTGGCTAGAGTCATAAACAGCCTTTTGAGTCTAATTAGTCTAATCAACATTGGAGTGCTCAGCAAATTTAGCTGGCTTTCACTGAGAGATTGTTTGCTACAGAGCTTTTTTTCTGCAATAAATCCATGTACAAATCTGTCTTTTTGACGAGGGAACCAAGGCAATGCTAACTTCTACATCAGCCTACAGAAAAACGTCAACACTGTAACGCCAGGGCCACACCGCCCGCGGAAGTGCCGCGAATAGCCTCGAAGCGCCGAGAAGTGAAGCCAGTTTCCTTTCGGCGCCCATGTTAACCGATTGTGTCATCCACACCGGCCGCGTCACGCAGCTCCGCCGCCGGCCCTGCAGCGATCATTTTGGCGTCTGGTCTATTTTCTGCGCGAGCCACGAGCGAATGTGTCAAGCCGGGCAGTTACCCATGATGGGAAAAACAACAGCTGGGAGCAGAATCGCTTGTCGACCGGCGTGGAGAAATGCGCGTCTGATGTGAACGGAGGTGCTCCAGCTCACGCGAGAATTTCGGTGCGCTGCGCTTCGCAGGCAGTGTGGCCCTGGCGTAACACTCTATACTCTGTAGATATGGGGTTACACCATAGTTACGTTACCCAACCAACACTGACGCCGTGATAGCATGATAGCGTAGCATAATTTTAAGCTTTCATAACATTTAAACAGATGAGTTATACAAAACATCACCCCTGTACAGGTGTCATGAACAGGGAAATTAGCTACAATAGGCCCAAACTGTTTTTGTACCAAGCTGTAAACATGTTTATTTCTGCAGTAAAGTTGGGCCTTTTAACATGGGGGTCAATGAGGATTGATGCACTCTTGGAGCCAGCTTCAAGTGGCCATTTGAGTTTTTGGCACCTACGCATTGGCTTTTGTTTTTAGCCACAGAGGTTGCTACTTAGATCTTCCAAGAAACTGCAGATGAGAAATTTTCTCTCAGATAATTATGATACAGTTTATTAAATGTAGCGATCATGTTTAACTACGGAAGACAAGAACGGCCATGTATTTAAGCGTTTAATCGGACCGGCGTTTAATACGCAAAATGGGGTCAAACCCCCGGCGGCTATTAGGTGCCAGGCAGCTATTTGCTACCGGGCGACTATTTGGAAATATACGGTATGTGACAATAATCATATGTGTATAATAACAGTAGAAGTGTGACTAATGGTAACAGCAGCAGCAGGAGGCATCTAGCAGGACCATGGCAGCTCTTGTAGGCTGAAATTAAGACGATCACATTAACCAGTGCGCAATCATCAGACTTGACAATTATCACGGGAAAACAATCTTTGTTATATCAAGATAATGAGATAATTAATTCGTTATCACAAGATAACAATCTTTGTTATGTCGAGATAACGAAATAATAAGTCGTTATCACGAGATAACAGTGCACAAAAAAAAAAATACATGGCCGTTCTCGTCCTCCATATCCAACATTATGTATGGTCCCCTACAAATAAAGAATTATATAGGCCAGTGCATAGAGGTATTATATACTTGCTATATCACAGAGGGGACCAGGCAAGCCCTGAGAGGAGGAAGACATGAAGTGGCTCCTATAGCTTAATCTTCTTATCCCAGCACCCAGTTCAAAGCGACTGACCGGGAGGAAGTGGGAGCTTTAAGTTAGGAGCTGAGAGTATGTGAATATTCTTTTAAAATACACACATGCTACAATGTTGTGTAAGAAAACACCATCATACGTGCTTGTCCTTGTTGTTCATTATGAGCGTTTCAGACTTAGCTATGCTGTTAGAGTTCCTAGGTTTGCTTTTATATATTTTGTAACACTGCTGACCTTCTTGTTAACAGAAGGCAGCGACATTCCTGAGTAGCGCCAGGGGGAAGTGCAGGTGCCAGTCGACCTACTTTGCCAACAACTGCCTGCTTGACTACCATTCTCTGTCTTTTTTTGCGTTCTCTTTGTCATTTTGCTTTCTCTCTGTATACTGTACTTTCACATTCCTATGCTCTTTTCCCCACTCTCTTTCGTAGCGTTCCCTCTGTTTCCCTCTTTTATCTTATGCTCTGTCGTTTTGGGTTTATTTCACAGCAGGTCTTTGCTTCCCTACGCACTTCTTTAGAAAGGAGGGAACATTAGCTTTTGATTAGGCAGCAGTGTTTTCTGCTCGAATAAAGGAGCTCTTGTCCTCTCGCTGCCATGCGTTTACCTTGATAATTGGTTTCAGTGCACACCCAGCTGGGAAAATTACCCACACAAAGCACGGCGTTACATCTTACAGGCCATTTTTCGCAGATGGTTTCTTGCATGTTTAGCTTTCTTCTCAGGTCAGAGTTGATGGAGCGTGGGGTGTTTCTAATTTTATGTGAATCTACCGTACAACCTGTTACACTAGAGTGAACAATTGTTAATAAATTCTCCCCTGTTACGTCACACTCTTGGCATTATATGATTCCATTTCTTTTCACTTAGCAAGAGTGTGTTTGTATGTGTGTGTTGTCAGGTTGTGCAAACCCCGAGGAGCTGACCACAGAGCGAGCCCATTCTGCTGTGGAGGCGATGTTCGAGACCCTCCGAGGTTTGAGCCACACCAGAGACCACCTCAAGCAGCTGCACTCCGTCTACACTGCCAGCGATGGAGTTCACCAGGTTTGACACACAAACACAAACAAGGGTTGACGTTTATTGTGGTCAATATTTAGATCAGTGGGTGGAACAGTGGTTAGCAGTGTCGCCTCATAGCAAGAGGGTTCGAACCTAGTGTGGGGGAGCCCTCTGTGCGGAGTTTGCATGCTCTCCCCGTGTTAGCGTGGGTTTTCTCCAGGTACTCCGACTTCCTCCCACAGTCCAAAGGAAATGAATGAATTTAGACCAGTGGTTCCCAACTGGTCCAGCCACAGGGTCCAGATACTCCTTAGTCATTAGTTCAAGGTCCACAAAGTTTAATATATTCAACGTAATACTTGCGTTTGGCCATGTCTTTGGGCTAGTTTGCTGTCTCTGTTAAGTAGCTGTCCATTTATCACTCACTCTACAGCAGGAAACAGTACTTCAAAATGAAAAGCTTTGTGTCGGAAATTCACTGCACTTAAAAATAAAGTTGTTGTTTTTTTTGTTTTTTTTACAAAAGACGTTTTTTGTAATTCATTTGTGGTCCATTCAGAATGGACCTGCGACCCACTTTTGAACCCCTGATTTAAATTACAATTATTTAACATAGGAACTTTGGAGACATCATTTAATTAATTAGTAATAAATACAATTTTATAAAATTAAATTAAATTAAAGGCGCTAACGCTGCTGCTGGGATTCAGCTGAGGAGGAGCCGGCTGCTAATGCTATGTACCGGGACACTGCTAATGCTGCTTGCCGTGCTGCTGTAGCTCAGTCGTAACTGTAACTGATGCTGAGACTCTACTGACTGCGTGACTGGTAGACGGAGGTGGGTGGCGCAACAGGCCAAAACACAAATTCAAAACATAAACATGATTTGCGGACCGTAATTTTTTTTTTTAAATGGGAATATTCTGACTGTACTATTGTTGTCAGTGAGATCAGTATGTTATATTAACATTATTCCATAGTCTCTGTGACATATTAGGAGGATTTTACAACTATTTGCTTTAGATTTCTTACATATAGCTCCTTTAAATTAGAAAATAAAGATAAAAATGTAATAAATTTAAATTATAAAAAATATATATGTATTTATTTAAATACATTTAAATAATACATTTTTAACAGTGGATTTTCTTTAACTTTAAATATAATTCAGGGAAAAAAATGTAAAATAAATAATAAGAAGAAAAGAAAAGAAAATAAACTATAATTATAAACACAGGGCAAGAGGAGAGGAAGAGACCCCACGCTGTTGGCAGAGGAGCCATGTCTGCAATTACTCTGAGCAGCATGCGTGGGAATGAATAACAATTTAATACATTTCAATATATTTCTTGCATTTTCCCTAATGGTCTGAATAAGCTGTCACTAGTCCCTTTTCTGAAATTAAGTCATTAAGATGGTCTGAAGAGTCGCTAAATCTCGCAAGCAAGCCACCAGGTTGGCAACACTGAGTGCACCGCTGTAAAGAAAAGTGCTGGATTCCTTATACAAGACACAACAAGAGCATCATTGCGAAACAGAATGCAGCACCATTATCGTTTTATCATGATTATCTTGTTTTCGTAACCCCTGGAAGCCAAAATGATAATTGAAAGTAAAGTTTGTTGAATCATCTGGCCCTAACACAGGGTGTCAGCATCAAAACACACACGCTTTGTTTTGCAGAGTGGTTTCCTTTCTTAGTGGAGAAATCCAGCACATCGTTTCTGTGAGCTTTACAATTAAGAAATTCACACATACGTTATTCACACATACTATTCACCAGAAAGGCAGGAAGTGTAGGCATCAATAATCCTTACATGATTTCACTCTGGTTTTATTTACCTATTTTTTGCCCACTTGCTCTGGCAATACACCGGCAGGAATTCAGCAGAGTACCTCTGACCTTTGTTGCTTTTGTCCGTCTCCAGCTTGCGTCACACAGGCATTCAGCACAGAGGAGTTCAGTGTGAGAGCCTCTTCATAGACTGTCTGTTTCTTGAAGCTTATGTAACTCAGAACAGCCTCTGAATCTTTGTCCACACCCAAGGCTCTTAGTTTTCCTGAGGACAGTCAACAGTGCAGCTTCACCGCCGCTGTCCTTCATTCTGATTGGATAGCTTTTACAGAGAATTATAGGTCAGGAGCATAAAGGTTAGTCAATGAAAGTTCAACATAATCTTTTTTTTCTTTAGAGGTCGTAATTATTTTCTTAGCCAGTAACATAGACATCAACAAACTTGAGTCGAGCTTCAACGAAAGCTTTAGAGACAAAGTGCAGGGACTTTTATATTCTTTTCTTTTTCCCATTCTTACATTAATCTTTTATCCAATCATAAAGCCATGAGGTACAAAGCCTTTTTCTCATTGGATGAGTTGGAGCTCTTGTCTTCAGCAGAACAGTGAGATGAAGACATTTTTTTAATTAATTACAACTGTACACCTTTTCATTTCAAGTTTCTCTCAGTCATGGAACTAAGACTGGCTTACACTTCATTCAAACTCAACAGAAACAAAATAAAACTCATCCAAACCGTCTGCGTTAGTCTTGTTAGTAATGTAGTTAGGTATTCCAATGTTCCAACAATCGCCAACTTCAGTGTCCTTGAAATAACCCTTCATTCACTGAGTTAGATTTAAAAGAATATGCAGTTTGTCTCCACGGTCTGTCTCTGCCATTGCTGGTCAGCTGTTTACAGTCCTGTAACATTATCCCAACCACTCGGAGTTGCCAGTTCCACCAGTAGAGACTAGTACCCTGCACGGGCCTATTATCTGGGCCCTGGCCCGGCCCTGGCCCGAGGGGGTGGAGCCCCAGCCCGGCCCGGCCCGACAGGTTTTCAGAATTCTCATGCCCGAACCTGAAAAAAAGCCCGACTTTTTTTTTTTTTTTTTTAAACTCTCATAACAACATGTAGGCTGTTAATGTTGCAGACATTAAAATAGTTTGATTGGGGTTTCTAGCGTGGTATTAAGCTATATTTGGTATATTTTGATTGAAAGGATAAAGTTAAATATTAATTTATTTAACTTAATGACTGTATTCTCCTATTTAATGAGAATTGTCAACTGTTGCTGCGCACTGTTGCAGTTGCATCGCACAGTCACTTCAAAAAACAAAATAATCAATTAAACAACCCCAAAAATGCTTCAAACACTTTTCTAAATAATCTTAATATTGAAAGGAAGCGAAATATACCCAGATAAGGTCGGAGGTCTATAACTTCACATATGTGCAGTTATAGACCTCCGACCTTATCTAAGCACTTTTAATGGCATAAGTGGGTATATTTCGTTTCCTTTCAATATTAAGATTGTTTAGAAAAGTGTTTGAAGCATTTTTGGGGTTGTTTAATTGATTATTTTGTTTTTTGAAGTGACTACTGAACAAACCCGGTTGGCTCATCTTGAAGGGTTGTAACAAGTTTAAACTTTGTCCAATACTGAGTTTTTCCCATGGTGTTGCTCACCGTCTTAAGTTCACCATCTTCAATCTTTTTCTTTATGTTGTCCATGTTTGTGGCGGGACCTGTGGGCTGGACGCGCGAATGGGATCAGTAAAATATGATGAGTGACGTGCAGCGGAGAGGGAGGGGCACAGCGGCTGCTGCGTTCAGGTGTTGCCGTTTAAATTGGTTAAACACAAACACACACCTCTCTAATTGGCAGGTTAAAAAAAAAGCCCAGCCCGTGTCCGAGGTAATGATGTGGTAATTGGCCCGAAGCCTGGCCCTCGGGCTGTCGGGCTGTCGGGCCCCTCGGGCCTCGGGCTCCGGCGCAGGGCTCTAGTAGAGACTGAAGACTGACCTGTGGTGGTGTTCGCTGTGTCTGCATACAATGAGTTCAATAGAAAGAGGAGCACATGTACTGATGATAGTATTAAAAATCATACTGCCCTGGTATACAATAATACCACCCAGGCCTAATGTTACTGAATTTTCGTTGAGAGTTAGATAAGACATTGAATGCCATTCTGTCTGTACACTAAATATGAAGCCACAGGTTGCAGCTAGCTGACTCACCTTAGCTTAAAGATTAGGACCAGTAACTTCCTGGAGTCTAAGCTAGTTGTCTGGAAACTTGTCCCAATGAACGAGCTAGAAAAGGGCTATTTCTTATTTTTACACAATGATTTTTGTGCTAAGCTAAGCTAAGCTAAGCTAAGCTAAGCCAACTGCTGGCAGTAGCTTCATATTTACTGTACAGCCATGAGAGTGGTATCAACAATCTTTTTTGTATGTCTTCTGGCTATGGTTTTCGTATAAGCCACACTTACACTTTTTATATTTTCTTAATATCCCTTTTTTGTTTTGTATTTATGAATGTGAAAGAGCATATTTTATATTTCCCAAAAATGTTAAACTATTCCTCAGCTAACTCAGCTATGAGATCATAATCATCATCATCGGCAAAACGTTTAAATAATGAATTTCAATACTCCATCGCAGTGCAGCTAAATGACAGATCAGAAGTAATGACATATTTCATTGACATCAAATATATCAAAACCTGTGCAGCATTGTGTGTCTGTTGGGACAGAACTGCCTGTCCCTGTTCCTGCTGTGTTATGAAAATGATTTCATATAAAAGGAGAACAGCGTGATATCTGACAGTTGCTGGTTGTTCTTGAGAACATCAGAAATCCATCAGCGTCTCTCAGCATGCATCCTCTCCTCCAACGAACACCAATACCTATCGGTCAAGATGTCTTCCTCTTATTAAAGATTTCCTAGAAGTGAGAGCTTCCCTTCCCTGGGTTCAGTATAAAATGCTGAGAGGTTTTGACATGGGTCAGAACCTCTTACCCTTTTCTTTTTCTTTTACTGCAAGTTATGTAAGTTGTTGATTTTATTGCTCACAACGCCTGAAATAAGAATCTTTTAACACTGCAGTGGGTCAATGGGATAATTTTACATCTCAGTATGTTTGTATGAATACCACTGAGCACTGTGTGCTATTAGCTCCTGTAATTAAGCTTTCACTGTTCATTTAAATACAGCAAATGGATAATATAGAAGAGAACATCACTGTTTCTGTAATGGCTCCAATCATGCTCCGTTTATTCCAACCATGATTCATCAGATCAGCAGACAGCAGCATTGATATTCCCTTTACTGTCACATGTAATCTTGTTGCAGAGCAGCAAGAAAACTGCACATTTCCTGAGCACATGTCATGCTGTGAGTATCTGAATGCTGTAGAATTTCCTGGAAAAATACATCAATGATTGCTAAGTGACGGAGCCTGTAACAGCTGGAGTCTAACGCTGTCTATTGACCTCAGCAGAGGAGAGGGGCTTGATTGCTTGCTCATCTAAGAGACACTTAATAGTGGTGTTTAATTTAAGATCAGGAATTAGTTAAGGGGAGAGTTCCTCAATCAGTCATTAGCCGTAATATCAAAAAAATGATTCATCTGTATCTGTACTGACAGGTTGTGGCACATGGGCGAGCTGACAGGCCTATGAATAAGTACATGTTCTACCCACCGAAGAAAATGTGCACAGACACGTGAACAGAAGCAGTGAGGTATTGAATGTGTTCAATTGTCTATATTATCTATAATTATGGAAGATAATTTTGTACATATAATACATCAACGTGACTTCAACTATTACCACCTCAGCTGAGTGTGAAACAAAACGTAAGGGCAATATACATGTAGACACGATTTGATGGAAGGACATACCTGCAACCACTGATTTAAATCTCATAAACCATCATGCTCACTCAAGTTAAGTCCTCTACTCTGTAATGTCTGTGCAGCTGTTTATGCTTTGTTATTGTCTTGTTTCTGTTGATTGTTTCTGTTTTTATTTTGTAACGTAATTCAGTCAGGAACACTTTAGTCAAACAAAAACTTTATTTCCATTTGCAGTATTATATTTGGCTGTTCTGGGGCCTCTCTGCCTTTCCTCAGGCCTACGCACCTTCGTGGAAAGTATAAGGCGGAGAAAGCACACCTCTTCGCCCTTCCACAAACCTGCATGAAATGCCTTAAGGCTGATAGAGCACACCTCTCTGCCCTTCCATGCGCCTACGTGGAAAACCTAAGGCGGAGAAAACACACCTCTCTGCCCTTCCGCAAACCTGCGTGGAAAGCCTTAAGGCCAAAAGAGCACACTTCTCTGCCCTTCCATGCGCCTACATGGAAAGCCTAAGGCAGGAAGAGCAGCAGCAAAGGCCCCCCATGAACAGAACGGAGCAGCATCAATGACAAACAGAAATGACATTGATAAGTCAGACAACATGAAAAGGAGGAGCCTTTCCTATATAAATAAAAAATGAAATGAAATGAAGGGCCACTTCACCTATATGTTGGTAAAAAGACATATCCTCTTATTTACTCCTATAATCTAATCAAAGTTGTAACAAAGTTCTACAGTGCAGCTCCTTTCAGTCCTTTAAAGGAATAATTCAGTATTCTTTATCCAGGCCAGTGACTTTCCTGGAACCTTGTTGTCACTGTAGGGTTGCCAGACAGCCAGCGGAGACTTCAGGAAGTCACTGTGCCCTGCCAAGAAAAAATCCAGCCCGTAACCTTTCGTGAAGCCACAAATTGCTATTTTTACACTTCAGTCTTTTAATGGAATACGCAAATGACACATAACAGATTAATTTGTGAGCTGTAGTACGTGCTGTACTCTCTCGTAAAAGGCATGCAGCACATGCACTGCACTCTTTTAAAAAATGCAGATGAGTTGCATAGTACAGCTTAACTCTAATTTTGACCACATTATTTCCAGAGACATTCCAGTCTGTTCTCTTCTTTGCTTTGTGTGTTTTTAGGATGGCACTATGTTGGTTTGGATCATTAATTAGTTCATCCACCTCTACGCCAAGAAAACCTGTGATGATCTGATACTCACATGTGAGAGGGTGTGTGTGTGCGCACACATGTTTGTGTGCACAGACGAATATCTCAGTGCTGGCATTATCATATGACTAATTCTAATATTGTTTTTATCATGTGGGTGTCTGTGGCGGTGATTAAATGGGATTGCTTTTAGCTTTTTTGGATAGCAGATGAGAATGGAGTGTGCGTGACTGTGGGCTGGGTTCGTTGTTTATGCTGTTGGTTGTGTATGTGTGTGTGTGAGCGTGTTATTTAACCGGAGGTGAATCATTAATGTGTTTACTCCCAGCTTAGTTTGTGCAGGCTGACCCATGCATTAAAGTCAGGCTGCCAGAGGTAAATGTTAGTTTATATAATTCATGATTTATATAACATGGAGAGCAGGATTTCCCCAGGCCTAATTTGGCTGCTCCTCTGGGACTGGAGTGGCAGGCTGTGAGTTAAGACTGATACATACTGATACTCCATATCGGGGTGAGAGGATGCCTGTGGGCAAAAACACCTGGATGCATTGGCATTTGGACAAGAGTGTGTGTAGGTGTGTGTATTTAATGCGTGAATCAACAGTTTGGTTGATGGAGTCTTAAAGTGTCCAGATGTTCCTTTAACAGCATCCAGCGACGGATCATACCTCGCTCACATTTTGGCATTTAGCCTTGAAGTGTCACCGGCCTCATGTAAAATGGGGAAAGTTATCCAGTGCTCCAGTACTGGAAGATATTCAGTCTGTCTATTTTAAGACTTGTGTTATTTGTACTCCAATCAGGCTCTGCCAAGTCTTATCTGGGTCTTTATTGTTCTCTGAGACAGCAAACTTCACTCCCATAGAAAAAAAAATGTCCTGAATTCTTGGTCCACTAGCTCTGAGGCCTATAAATGGTGCATTCTGTCCTGGGTAGCTGAGCAGAAAAAGCTGAGTCCTTGTGGCTCACCTTTTAAGAACAGAAGAAGGCATTTCTGAGGCTTTAGTTCTGCAGTTCAGCTCCTACAAGGACATCGATGTTGTAATAAAAACTCCTGCTGCTCACTATCAGAATGACTGGGAAAAGCAGTGACATATTTTTGCTTGTGAAAACTGGGCAGCTCATAATTATGGAAAAGTGAGCCAGGTGCTGTTGACTGTTTTGGAGAGGCAGCTTATGTCATGTGATGGTGTCAGTATGTTTATGTGCATCGGAGAAGGATGGCTGACCTTCAGCAGCCGGATATGTTTTGTTTTTATACTCAACTCTCCTATTGCAAGGAAAACAAGACGGCATACTAGCAGCTCTGAGTGTGTAAATGAGCTAAATGCCAACATGCTTACAAGGACTATGCCAACATGCTGATTTTTAGCAGGTATGATGCATGTTCCCCATCTTAGTTTAGCGTGTTGCCATCGACCCCACGATGGGGATGGTTGTCACAAGTGCACATATTTGACAGTCCATTTTTTTAAGCAGAATACACTTAAGGGGAGTGAGGTCACTCCATTCCTACCTGACACTTTAAGTCCAGTTCAGACCAAAGATTCGCAACAAGACAAAACTGTTTTAGAAAGTTGCAGAGAAAAGTTGCAGTGGTGTGAACTGGCTGGTCTGAGCTCGATTCAAAACGGCCAATGGTGTCACCTGCAGCTCAGCTCGTCAAATGGCTAGTGGCTGGTTTTGGTATGTAAGGCATGTCACCTGTCACCATTATGACGTTTTCAAGGTGTAGTGCAGGGAAATATGATCCGCCGTGAACACTGTGTATTTTACTTTGAAAATTAACCAGATGTTTTATTTTGTTTCTGTGCACGACTTCCTGCTCCACACGATCTGCTCTGTGCTGAATTGCTGCGTTGTGCTGCGGCGTCCGGCAAAAATAGAAGTCCTGCATATCTGTTGTGGAGGGCTCCGGAGCACTGCAGCTGTGACGGAGCTGGAACGCAGCACAGCCGCAGCCGGTGGAAGCACACACATTGACTACAATTGAAACGTATCAGCTCAGCTGCCGTTTGGCGACCAGCCCCATTCTTCCCTACAAGATGAACTTTACTGTGATTCAAGACTATACACATAAGAGGTGCACATCATTTAATCCTAGCTCAATGTGCAAGTAAAAACAGACAAAACCTGGATAAAAACATACGAAACAACATGCATGTTAACAATGGATGGATGGATGGATGGATGGATGGATGGATGGATGGATGGATGGATAGTTTATTTGTCGTCAAGGAGCAAATTCTTTTGCATAGCATGTGTAAACAAAAAAAGAGTTGCAGTGGTTGGTAGAACACAAAGAGCAGCTGTGGCTGATGCGAATGTAATTAGTTTTACATAAGTGATGAGGGGAACATTAATGTGTTAACCTGATTTCATGGTCATCCATCCAGCAACTGTTAGATTTCACTGACAAATATTAAATTGAATTTCATGGTGGCAAGTTAGTAGCATACATTATCTCAGGACTTACTGTACTCTGCTTCATTATATCTATTTGACAGGGACGGTGCATTTTAATAACATTTCTGAAAATATGCCGTAGTCACCCAGAAAGACTAATTTGCATCTGTCGTCTAAATGTGATCAGACCACAATGTGTCCTAGTGGTCGTTTAGCACCGTCCACTTCGTCCGCACATTAAGTCCAGGTAAAAACAGACTCAAATGTACCCATTTATAATGTTTACATTGTCTGGTTTGAAATGCTCTATACATATATGGCTGCATACTAAAAGACTATCCACACATCCGTCAGCAATGGACTAAATACACAGCAGCAGCGTATTACCGAAGCGATGGGTAATTTGTCCAAGTTGTGCTCAAAAATACAAACTTAAATCTTGGCATTTCCACAGATAGCCTGGCGTTAGGACCCATAACAGCTACAGAATAGTTATCGTACAATCTGGGCTACTCGCGTAACTTTAAGAAGTCCGAAAACAATGAAATGAAACAGTCCTTCCTGTTCAGCTGGGGGGCCCGATGTGGCCAGGTGTCTGAGGAGAGGAGAAAGTGAATATTCTGGCCTTTTTTCCAATCATGATTTTAACACAAAAGTAGAAAGAGATAGTTTTTTGCCACCATTGAGAGAAACATGTTTTCAAAGTTTCCGACAGGAGTTTTGACTCGTAGGTGTTGCTTCTTGATTTGATTCATCCCCTTGTGCACCCACTCATAATAGACCTAAGTGCTGTTTTTAGCCACATCAGACAGTGTAGGATTTTTTCGTCTTGATTGCAGTGGTGTTCAAGCTCCTCTTACGGAAGTGACTCATAAGTTAGCGACCTGTTTGGCCAACTGGAGCTGTTAATAGCTCCACTGTCTCTCACACCCACGACCGTTCACACAAACATGCAGATACTAATAGAGGATCCAACAGCTCTTGGATCACATTAATGCGCAGGTATTTATACACAGATGTTTACAGTAGAATGTCACACTTGACACATCTGTGTTTAAAATTAAAACTGTGTTGTCACTGAGGGGTTTTTTTTAGTGCTAACTAAATGTCATGTTTATAAGTGTTGTTTGGTGTTTCGCAGGCAACCTATCGTCCTTTCCTGCGGCAGATCCTGGAGGAAGTCTTCCACCCTGACAGAGTTGAATGTCCCGACATCGAGCACATGTCTGGAGGCCTCACTGACCTGCTTAAGACTGGCTTCAGCATGTTCATGAAGGTCAGACATTGTCTTCACACACACGCAGATTTGTATGCAATGGGGTCAGCTCACACTCTTCTAGCCTTTCCTTTGCCAGCCTGCTGTGGACAATAAAGTGCTTTCTTCCATCGCTTGAACTTGACCTGATTTAACAGTTTGCTGAGTAAGCTTCTCATGTGTGCACATACACAGTGTTTAAAATAGTGGTCCAATTAAACCATCAAAACCAGCACTATGTAACTTGTGTTTACCCAACACTTTTAATTCCCCTGACGCACAATTCTCCCCTTAGACACATAATGTACATGCCTCCTCACAGTAATATGCTTGCATTCAGTATTATAATTAATACTGCACACATGATCGCATTGTCAATTAATGCAATTACTGATTCTGTGCTCAGGAGCTGAAAGAAAAACACAATGTAGGGACCATTTACACAAGGATCACACTTTATAGGACAAACAGCCACGTGTCTCCACATGGAGTCACCAGCTGCTTCTTTTCACATTTACAAAGCGCAGCTTGCTTCACCACATGGGCTTCACATCCACGCCACTACTTTTCTTGCCAAGTGTTGCCACTGTTGGTGACTTGTTTGTAGAGGCTTGTCTTGAACTGGGGAATCAAGAGAAAAAATGTTTTTCATCTGCACCTGGTGGTTCGTGACTTACCAGCAAAAATGTTAAGTGCTTAATAAATGGCCTCATGGTGGCCCTTATGTCATATCCATAAAGTTATAGTGCTTTACAATTCTCTTGTGATTATAGCGCCACCTATGGGGAAAATACCATGAAATTTAGAGTTATGTTCAGGGTCCATCTCTGCACGTGTGCAAATTAAGTTGCAGTCGGATGTTGCATTGCAGGGACACAGCAGTGTTTATCAATAGGCCATGCCAGGACTGTGGTAACCAATTATATCAGATGTTTGATGAAGACTGGATGAAGTCTATTAGATATGGAATGAAAAAGACAGAATGTCATTGCCAGGACCAAATAAGCATGGCCTATATTTGTTGTATTTTTGTAAAGGTTCTCCAGAACGTAAGGACGAGTTACATGCTGAAAAATGGCTTAACTCAGAAAACTGTGTACTGTCAATGCAAACACATCTAACTACCTGACTGTTGATTAAAGTGAAATCAGACAACCATTTCCACTACTGGGGATCGTGGGGATTGTAACTGGAAAGAACTCACATCAAGCCCTTTCACACAGCCTGCTCAAAGCGGCCGTTATTCTGCCTCGCTGTCCTGTATAAAAAGTTAAAACCTGTAATGGGCAGACAGAGTTGTTCCACCGTAAAGCCGGCAGCAGAGGTTGTAAAACATTTGTTGAAAAGGGACAGCCAGCACGGCAGGACTGCACACACACACACACTAGACACCAGACACCAATGCTGTTGTGTCACACGCCATGCCTCTTGCTTCAGAACAATGGTGTGCGATCTAAAATCACACACTGGGTAAAACCGATGGCGCTGGGAGTCTTCTTCACGTCAGTATTATGGAATCGCTGTGTAAATGGGGCTATTGATACTCCCTGGTGACTGGGGATAGCTACTGAGAGGAAAACAAAAGCTCTATCCTTTTATTATTGTTGGTTGTGCAGTGGCTGACGTACTTCCTTTGTGCCATAAATCGAGCCTTCATTTTCCCAGGAGATCATACCTGGTGGATGACAGAATTGCATCTTAATAGTGCGGCTTCTAGGAAACCAATTTGAACACTGCTGGTGTCATTCCATAGCCATTACATTGTGCAATCAATATTTACTTCATAATGATATCACCAAGACCCATGTCTGTTTCCACGTTAATAAGAAACTATGAGGCAGCAAAGGTCTTAGGTTTGAGCCTGTTTGTAGACTTACAACATTTTCAAAAACAGGGATCAGCACCCACAGGGAAACAGTTATTAAAAGCAAAGCAGTAAGCAGCGCTGATCATCTGAACCATTTAAGGTTTGACATACTACAGATGTAACATTACAATCCAGCAGCTCCATTAAGAATCAGTGTATGATACAGTCTCACATTCAGCCCATGAGTCAGTTCAGTTTGATTTCTGGATTTCAAGTTATTAGAGTTTTTTTAAATCATTCATTTAGATACTTTCGATTTACTAGTCCATCTGCGTCCCAACCCTCAAATATGGTCATGAGCTGTGGGTAGTGACCGAAAGAATGAGGTCATGAATAGAAGTGGCCGAAATGAGTTTCCGCAGTGTCTGGGCTCAGCCTTAGAGATAGGGTACGGAGCTTGGACATCCGGAGGGAGCTCGGAGTAGAGCAGCTGCTTCTTCACGTTTAAAGTGGGCAGTTGAGGTGGTTCAGGCATCTGATCAGGACGCCTCCTGGACGGCTCCTGTTGGATGTGTTCCAGGTATGTCCCAATGGTGGGAGGCCCCGAGGTAGACCCAGAACATGCTTCAGGGATTACATATCTTGTCTTGAGTGGGAATGCTTCGAGGTCCCACAGGAGGAGCTGGAAGGCATTACTGGGGAGAGGGATGTCTGGAATATTTTGCTTGCCTGCTGCCCCCATGACCTGACTTTGGATAAGCAGTTGAAAATGGATGGATGGATGGATGGATGGATGGATGGATGGATGGATGGATGGATGGGTTAGATAGTTTCAAAAGTGTAACCACTCTACAAACGTACATTTTAATCAAACTGTTTTGCTTCACAATAATTATTGCATTTAAACATTGTGCCAGGTCACTGCCTCAGAGAGTTACATTTATTTTTAAGGCACAGGGTAATCCTCAGATGAGTGTGGTCCAGGCACTCGAGGAAAACAAGCTTAATGGGAACAGGAACAAATGCTGTGAGTGGCCAGACAGTAGTCTGGAACACTGTCTTAGTCACAGGAAAGCCTTTATTATTCTTTATTAATCCATTTTAACCCAAAATTCACCTTTTATGAAAAAAAAAGCAGTTTGGTTTGCAGAGAATGTGAAATTGTTGGCAGGAATTACACACTTTCAATCATTCATTTCAAAGAGCAGAATTTCTGGGTTATGTTATTACTTTGGCCGAATGTTTTTCTCCAACAGACATATAGTTTAGGGCCTGTGGGTAACGTATATCCACCGCAGAGCAGATCACTATCCATTCTATGGTCTGATTATTCCACATCTGGGTCTGCTTAAACTGATGATTACCCGGGGGGAAGAATTAGACTGGTTGTGTAACCATGGCCTGGTTTTACACAAATTTAGAAACTTGGCCCACGAACCACCAGCTCAGACGGAGTAAATCCATAAACATGAACTTTGGAGCACACTATAGGAGTACACCCTTCATGCTATAAAACAAGCCAATAAAACTTCTATTTTTAAACACAGAGCCTTCTGTGTACTCCACAGTTAGTTTATACCATTAAACACACCGGACTCTGCAGTCTGGATCGTGCCCAAGTGAGAGCTTGTGCAGTGTTACTTAAACTGTCCATAACCCAGTTGTGTATGTGTGAGTTTGTGTCTAGTCCTTGTTTAGACAGCCCAAGTTGTACAGGAGACCTGGCTCCTGCTCCTTCATAATTGAAGAGCTTCATAATTCAGCTGCAGTTCCTCCATCTGACAAACAGCAGCAACCAAACAGTTTGTAGCCCTTAAATCACCAGATATCTGGGAGCAATTTGCTATTTGCTTACAGTAACTAATGGTCCATGAGAGCGGCCACACTTTGTTTCAGTGTGATCGCGTGTTTTTCACATTTGCATCTGACAGTGTGGCACTTTGCTTTGTGGTCTCTTGCTTTAAAAGTAATGATGAAATAAATGAAAATGATTGGGATGTATGACAACAGGACCTGCAGCGCTGACTTTCAGACATTATCTGAGCAACACTGGCAACATGCCTCCAAACTTTAAAATCAAAGGTACTGAAATCATCTTTGATACATAGAGCAGCAGGTCCTGGGATACAACAGTGGATGTATTTAGGTCAGCTTTTAGGTAGATTGAAATGTTGTGAATTTGTAGAGCATTGCTTTTATTTTGAAGTATCCAGGGTTCCCACAGTTAGGGAAAACCGGGAAAAGTCATGGAATTCCACAATCTCGTTTTCCAGGCCTGAAAAAGTCATAGAATTCTGTTGTGTCTAATAAAGTAATTGTTACAGTAAGCCTTTCCCGTAATGTCACATAATGGCAAATTTATTTTCTGTAGCTGTTGATGCATTTTCGGAATCCATCGGCTGTATTCAGCATCTGACTTCCGGCAGACGGCGATAGAGTGCCAAAGTCACGCCCCTTCCGGTGAAGCTCATGGGACCTTAGATGGGAAAAAATATGAATGGCAGTGAATGAGGAGAGAAATATTATCTTTTGGTCCCGTTTGAGTTGTGACATGAAATCCAAATATGTCGTTAANTTCTAATTAAAAAGCTTATATCTCAACAGTTTTACCACAAAATATGACTTTCTTGAGCTTAAAATGTATGTTTTAAATTCATTAACAACATATTTAGATTTCTTGTCACAACTCAAATGGGAACAAAAGATAATATTGCTCTCCCCATTCACTGCCATTCATATGTTTTCGATCTAAGGTCCCATGAGCTCTACCGGAAGGGGTGTGACTTCGGCACTCTATACAGCCTCTGGGGGCAGGCCCCTGATTTTTTGGCATTCAGGTTTGATTTGGGCGGAGGAGGCGAATTTCTGTTTCCGACTTCCATTTATATATAAGTAAATATGCTGAACCATTGCGATGGGTTCAGAGTTTGCAGTGACGCCAATTATGTTCCGTCTCGTTAGTTCACCGCACGGACCGTTTAACGTGGCAACAACTGCAGCCGGCTCAAACGTGATTGGTCAGTATCACACGGACTACAAACAGCCTACAACCAGAAACCCTTCTTTATTTTCTCCCCGCGCTCCATGTCTCCCTCCAGGTAGCTGGAATTATGTTTGAATAGAATTTGAATCTGTTTGAATAATGCTAGGAAAGTGGGGTAAAATAAATCTTTGTGTTGGGTCATAAATCTCAAATTTTTTATACCTGCGCCCCACTGATACTTTTAAATTGCACCACATTTTTAAGATGAGCAATTGACATAGGAAGCCTATGGTGTTCAGTTGTTACTCAGAGCACCAGTGCTCACTTTTGTTTCTTTAAACTGCTCTGGAAGTATAGAGCATGCTGGTTTGAAAGTACAGAGCATTCTTTTTTTTTATACCAACATCACTGTCAGCTCTCCCTCCTCTAGTCAGGGAGCTCTACTGCTCCAAGTCCACAGACTGCACATAATAATAAGTGGAGTAAAGTGCACAATACAGTACTGTTTGTTATACGTTGTGAATGGTCATGACAGATGTATTATTGGTTCTTGAAAAGCCAAGTTTTAAAATTCTGTCCATGAAAATTTGTGGGAACCCTGAGTACCGTTTCCCACCTCTGAGCAGGTTGCCAGTTGAGAGATGGGACATTTTTTACAATTATAGGCTATTGTTACAACACTCTACACACTTAACACAAATCCTTACACCAAACCAGCAAAACATTACACAAAAGCAAGCAGTTCTTGCAACAAAAAAAAGTTGTTTCTCGTTACTGATGTTATAGCATCAGTACAGTACACACAAACCATCAGCTGCTGCAGTGTTGTAGCTAATGTGGATCCTAATACACTAAACTAATTGAATAAGCACACGGATCATTAGCTACACACTGATAAGATAAATGAAAAGCACTTGTGTCTTTTGCTTTTTCCATGTGCAGGGTATAGCAGATTGCAATTAAGTTTTGCATACATGTAGTAAACACACATGCACACAGGTATCCAAATGTGTAAAGTATGTATGTGTATTCCTAAATGTTCTATCACTCCTCAAACAACCAAAGCCAGAAGATGAAAATGAAAACATTTGTGTTAGATTTTAAAAAGAACAGAAAACATTAGGTGTCTTCCTTGTGGGTCTGGCCGTTAGACTTCATCCACGTCTCTTAGTCCAATTTCGGCCTCCATTGTTGTCCAAACCAAATGTTTACCTGTGGCCTATTTAAAGTTCTGAAGTTCTGAATGTAAGTGAACTCATTATGTAAAAGCGGTTTTAAATGTGTCAGTGTGGAAAGACATTTGGCAAAATAGTGTAGCGATGTAGAGACTAATGTTTGCAGTTTTCCTAGAAGTGTGTTATTAAAGGTGTGATTTTCAGCCAGCTTTGTTTCATAACAGTGTGGGTAGGGTGTGTAAATGAACTGATAAACATCCCTCCATCTTGTCAGTGGCCTGTTCATCACTCATTTCAAAGGCAGATGAAGCAAATGCATCATCATATGGGTTTAGGGCTGTTTGCTCAAACTACAGATTGTACCTCTACATTGCCTATTTCTCACCTGTTTTCAGAAACATATTTAAGCTTACTGTTTAACTGTAGTTTGAGATAGTTTGTTGCCCGCCATCTGCCATGTTGCTGTCTGTATTTAACTGGCATTACGTCACCCTTCAGCAGGAGCGTTTATTGATTCAGTGCAACCCAGTGCATTCTGGTTGTTGTAGGTTTTCTACCTCGAGAGCAAAAGCAAATGCCACAGCCCTTTAACCCTGTTTTCTCTGGTCAGTATTTGTGACTGAGGCATCATGCTGCTCCTGTGTGTAATATTAGGTAGGCGCGACAGGTGTGTAATGTAACACAACTGCGTTTGCCTCTAGTGTGACATATAAGATATGTCTGCAGTGCTTTCTAAAGAATACCAAAACATGGCATCAATAATTTACCGTCTCTGTCATATGGCGTCTGATCTCGTCCTCTGCTCTGACGATAAGGAGCTCCTGGACTTCAGTGTTTTCTCAATTTGCCACTGTTTTTCTTCTTTGAGTTAGACACTAGCTGCTATCAGCTTCTTTTTAAATCTCCCATGGTGGGTTGCGTGCATAACACATCCTCAAAACGTCACACTCGTGCCACCCATGATCCCGTCCTGCTGGGTGTCCCATTTATACAGACATTTCAGCGCTCAGAGGCGAGACAACTCTGCCCCATGATCCTAATTATCCTACCTGTATTCAAGCCTTGAACAGGCAGTTTAAAAGGGGCCACTGTTAGTGTTTGAGCTTTCAGAAGGAAACATTAAAATCACTGTTCTGGAAATTCACTATATTCAATTTTCTTATTTTGTTTGTTGACTCCTGACAAGAAAAAGGTCCTGGTTTGAATCCACTGACAGGCAGAATGGATGGAGATCATCTGAATGTGTTTTCTGATGATCTATTGTTTGAGTGTGACCTGCGTGGAAATAGTGGACATGTTAGTATAGTGGACATTTTGCTCAAGACAATAACAGCTCATAGCCAGCATTAATTATTTAAAGAATTTATATCAAGAAAATGTAGTGAGCGGTGTCTTTAATAAAGCCTGGGGATGTATTTTGTCATCATGTTTTCTTCGCCTCACTCACACTTGGCAGCACATTTCCCCTCTCTTTTCCACACACTTCCATAAGCCCTTCCCTCCCTGTCTATCCCATGGCAGTACACATGGTCTAGACACTGAGCCACAGTGTGTGTGTGTGGATTCACTAAACATGCAGCTGGTGATGTACTAGCACATTGAGTTGTTGTGTCTGTTTTGTCTTCCCGTGCCACAGAACCCTGGTTGAAATACCAAATCTCATATGAGCAGAATACTCTCAAAAAATTTTCCTCTCACATTTTTTGGCTAAACACATGTTGAATCATCCTTGACATGCTTTACTCCCAGCCTGCTGGTGCTTCACGTGTACAGCCACTCTCTCCTCGGGTCCGCCCCCTGCAGCTCTGATTGCTCGGTTAGCATTCACAGGCTGCAGATGTGTCCTGACTGGCGCTCGGCAACCAATGGCACAAAGCCATTATTTCACCTACAGCCAATCGTGCTCAGCAGAAACAGCGGACTGTTAAAATTCATCTTTGTGTGGGACTTTTGTTTGTCTGCATGTGTTGTATGAGTGTGTGTGTTCACCTGCTTACATGTCCACGTGTCAGCCGTCATATTAACACTAGGGTGAGAACACATTCATCCACTGAGCTTTGTTTTGAGACATGAGTCTTAATAGAGCCCACTGTCATCATCACAGTATCACAGGTGTTCAGCTGAGCAGTGACTCAACATCAACACACACACACACACACACAGGGAATGATTAGGTGTTACCTACTGAGAGTTAGTTGTTTGTTACAGACTGTTCTATAGTAAAGGTCCTGACACACCAAGCCGACGATCGGCCGTCGACCAAAGTCGGGCCGTTGGTGAGCATCTGTCGGCCTAGTTTTTGCGGTGTGTCCCGCACCGTCGGCCCTGCAGCGTCGGCGTCAGCAGCTTTTCGGACGATCGAGCATGTTGAATCGGCGGCGGAGCTAGTCTGTGAAAGAGATCACTCTGATTGGCTGTTTAGGTTTTATTCCCTCGCCTCTGTAGCGAGTGAATCTGCCTGTAGTGATACCGGTGCTTCCTCCTCACTCAGCTGCCCGACAGATCCGCTGCTTCTTCCCACTTTAACCTGAATAACAAACCGGAGCTAGCTGGGAGCATGACCGGAGGGAAGCACAGCCAGTTAGCCTCCGCTAGCTTCCCAGCTAGCCCCCGCTCTCCGTTTGAATCCAAATGGAGAGCCGGGGCTAGCTGCACACCTCGGCTGTCAGGATGTACCACTCTGTCACTCCACTCTCTCTCACGCAGGCGCAGAACGTACGTGCCACTTGGCTGTCGGATGTAGTCCGTGTAGTGTGTTCAAATGCAACTGACACAGGGCGACGTGAGGCGACACAGCAGTTGGCTTTCGGCGCCGCTAGTTCTTTGATGTCGGTTTGGTGTGTCAGCTCCTTTAGACACAGCATCGACTCCTCCGACAGCTTAAAAATACACTGACCAATCACAATGTCCTTTCTTTACTCCAGGTGAGTCGCCCACATCCCAGCGACAACCCTCTGCTCTTCCTCTTCCTGGTTGGTGGGGTCACGCCGTCAGAGCTTCGTCTCATCAAAGAGATGGTTACGACACATAAACCAGGGACCCAGGTAAGTAGGCAACTGTCAGATGACTAACGTGTGCATCCTCACATGTGTGAGTCCTGTTGACTTCTTTTTCTGTCATGTTCTGTAATGAGCTCTGTTTTAGTTTCATTTGCCATTTTCTGTTTGGTATTGGGGAAAAAAAACACTCATCATTCAAACTGTCATTTAAGCAGACCTGGTGACGTCTTTCAGATCACTCTCACTGAATCTTTGTGAGACACACAAATACAATCCCTCTCAATAATCACTTATAATCCACTACAAGTGTGTGGCAGTGTATTGTTAAGCAGAGACTCTGCCCTCTTTTTCTTGATTTACTCTCATTTTCTGTGTTTGAAACGTTTATGGACATGTAACCTCACAGCATTTAGGTGAGGATGGGGCTTTGTAAAAAGGAAGCAACCAGGTACCAGACCACAAGCAACAGACGTCGAAGAGACACAGCTGAAAAAACACAAACACCATGCGAGTGAATCTGGGGTTGGCTTTACTTTAACTTTCACTGGCGAGCATGTTTGCAAACAGTAACCAACAATCCTGCATAGTATACCTTTAAAGTTTTAAGCAAGCAGGAACCTCAGAGCTTACAAATGAAGCCAACACAGAAGTGCAAAAAACTGCAGTTATTTGGAGAGGCCAGCCAATCCCCATAGACCCTGTTTTATTGGTATTTGTGTTCCATTTTATGCTACTTCTACTCAACTACCTTTTAGATGTTCATTTTTTTTACTCTGCTAAATTATATTTGACAGCTACACTTGTCGAAATTAAAATACAGCAGTAAAAATACAAGCGTATAAGGTAGTATCAGGGATAACACAACAAAGCCCAAGACTTAGTTCCATCTTAGTCCCTGAATCAATTTATAAAGTATGATGCATTATTTTAGATATAAATATACATATAAAAGAGTGTGTTAAATGGTTAATCTTAGCACTACTTTGACCAGCTAGAGCAGGGTCAGCAACCTTTACTATCAAAAGAACCAAAAAAAATTGGCCAGAAAAAGTTATATGTAAGGTTTGCCATGTATGAAAACACTGAAGAACATTAAAAAATATGCTTTAATCGTTGATTTCAGTGATAAAGACTCAGATAAATGAAATGCAAATAAACACCCACAGAGCTTTGAGTCAGCCAACAAGTAGAGTTGCAACCCAACAGGCCACTCTCTCAATAACAAGGTAAGGTTAGCATCTCTAATCTATGTTTCTTGATACTTGCAGATGGATGTGTTATTGATGTATCAATTAAAAACAATGCAGATAGAGATTATGTGTGGATGATTAATCAACATCCACTTCATAGTCTTTTGTTGTTATATCACAAGCAGTCTGTAGGAGGGTGCATGTTGCTGCTGATGACTCGTTCAGATTATCTTCAAAAAGCATTCATGTTCTTTTAGAAACACAAAACTGTGAAATACAAATTTGGTGAGAAAAAATTAAATGGAGTCTATTGAACTAAACTGACATTGAATTGAACTGAGTCATCTCCAGCCATAATACATCAGATAATTGGGGATAAAAATAAGGAGAGACTCTGTTTTGTTGCACATTTAGGTGACCCTCACAGGGCAGGTTTCAGACTGGCCCTGGCCCAAAAGCATTCATGTTCCTTTAGAAATACAAAACTGTGAAATACTGATTCAGAAAGAAAAATTAAAATGGAGTCTACTGAACTGAACTGAAGTGAGTGAGTCATCTCGAGCCAAAATACAACAAATAATCAGAGAGAAAGACGCAGAAAGACTTTGTGTTGTCGGCACAATTAGGTGAGCCTTGGAGGACAGGTTTCAGGCTGAGTGAACCAACGTAAATGCTGACCTACATACACAGGAGGCTCAGATCAGGTGTAGAGGTGCGAGTTTCATCTGAGTGTGGCACGTATTAACACTGCAGTTGCATCCATGAGGTGCTGGATCTGTCTGTCTGTGTGTTTGGGTGGTTTAAGTGCTGATTATATATGCGGTCCACACTGACATGCAAAACATGCAGATGGATGCGTTTCCTTGGTGCCAGAGGAGTGCAGGGAAGGTGAAGAGGGAGATCAGGCTGGGTAATGTGGGTTTGTCTTAATAAAAGGCTTTGAGAATGAGGCCAGAGGCAATGAAAGGCCTGGCGAGGATCAAAGCCTTCCATCTGTAATCAGGAAAACTGAATAAAGACGAGCTTATACAATAATCGGCTGGCTGGCCCACACACATGCTGATCTCAGCACATGCACTCCAACCTGAGCACGTACATGTATAACATACTGTAAGCAAGTCTGTGTATGAATGATAGCAGGTTTCAGTGGACCAGACTGAAAACATACTGCAAAGTTTTGGTCTTGCAATTGGACTAAATTCCTCTGAAACACACTAATGCTGCCACTACAAACAGGCCTCGCGCCAATTTTAGGTGCTGACCCAGAGTTAAAGCAACACTGCTGCAGAGAAACAGAGCGTCTCTGTTATACAACACAAGAGGGCGGGGGTTCTTATTCCATCCAGAAAGCACTCAAACATGGCAAACCTCAGCAAAAAGTAACTTAAAGGGACAGTTCACCCCAAAATCAAAAACGCATATTTATAAACTTACCTGTTGTGCTGTTAATCACTTTAGATTGTTTTGGTGTGAGTTGCAGAGTGTTGGAAATGTCGGCCGTAAGGATGTTTGCCTTCTCTCCAATATATTGGAACTAGATGGCACTCGAGTTGTGGAGCTCAAAGCGCCAAAAAATACATTTGAAGAACTCAACAGAAATGTCTCTTTCCAGAAATCATGACCCGGTTACTGAAGATAATCCACAGACCTTGTTGTGCACAGTTTCATGTAGGAACTATTTTCTTGACAGCATTTTGGCATACTCTCATAGTAATAAAATGCACCACTTGAGCAGTGTCTTCAACATCACTATAATAACATCAGGAGCCCCCCATGGCATCAAGCGTCATTATTTGACGTTCAGGACAATTGATATGGCATAAGGAATGCAGATCTGCTTTGATGGGTGGGTAGGGAGTTGGGTAAGTTCAAAAAGCACAGGACTTTGACCTAAGAAAGTGGTGTTTGTATCTTATTTGAAACTACGGTTGCTTTCAATCAAACTCAAGTTCATTTGCCCCCTTAGTGTGGTTCGTTTGGGCAGGTGTGAACACAGCAATCACACTCAGGTGCACACCTAAACAACCGGACCGAGACCTTCTTGAAGAGGTGGTCTCAGTCCGGTTACAAACGAACTCTGCTGCAGTTTGTTTGTGGTGAGAAGGTGTTCCGACCTGGATCTGAAGCAACTGCAGTCACATGACACATTGTTTGGGTTAAACATGAGCATGTTACAGTCCTGGAGGATTATTAATGTGCACCTCCTCCTGTACTGCCTTAATATGCACATTCAGCACATCCAATGCATCAAAACATTGTTTTCTAGTTGGAGCCGCGCCTCGTTTTCAAACTGTATGGTTTGACTAAAATGAACAATGACAGCAATATAGTCCACGATGAGCAGCGCTAAAATCAACCTGCGTAGTTGTCCCTCCATTGTGACATTAGAAAGTGTCACATTTATCTTGCAAGTGTACTCTTCTTCAACGTTTGCTTTACTTCCTGGATTTTTCCCACATGGAAATTCTGACCAATCAAGAGCAGCTTTCTCACACAAGGCATTTGATCTGGTCCTCTTGTAAATGCTGCCGTGAGAACACGAACCAACTCTAGGCAATTATACAACTTTGTAAAAAATAAATGAGTCCCTGATTCAGATCAAAGGAGACGACTCTAGATCTGAAAGCACCTTAAAAGTCATTAGTCACTCATTAGTAACATGAATTGCCTCACATGACTTAAATCAATCACAGTCGTTGCCTGACCCTAATCAAGTAGTTTTCACACCTAACCCTGTTCTGATCTCAGCGTTCAGTTTTTTTGTTACATCAGTCGTTGTAGTCGTTAGTAACAAGAGTCATTAGTCATGAGTCGTTAGTCATGACATGACGAATATCAAATATGATAATTTCCCAACCATATCCAAGTAGTTTTGTTGCCTAAACCCAACCATCAACCCCTTAAAGTCACGTTAGTCGACTCACATAACTCACTGTTGACACCTTCCACATCCAGATGTGCCAACCCCTTCTGTGTCAGGACACAGCGCAAAAGGCTGCCTTCCAGCGTCATTGTAATAACACAGTGGGCTTCTGCTTAAGTGCCATCTAGCTCCTTTTGGAACTTTTGGATCCACACCAAATTCAGTCACTCCTTTATTTAGTCATCTCAGGACTTTCCACCAATTTTCATTTAGAATAGAGTGAAAAGTTATTCTTCAAATTCAGCTTTAGTGACAAACCCCTCACCCCCTGTAGGCTTCACAGGTGAATGTAAAAGGTTTGCTGTGTGTCATCCCCTCTCTCTCCCTCCCCTCTTTGCTGTCACTCTCCAGCTGCTCTGTAATAAAGGCAACAAAATCCCCCCCAAAAAAAGTTTGTGCCAGTAGTTTGTTTCTTTACATAGATAAAGACTGCACAGCTCGAATTCTCAGAAGTTATGTATGTATGTGTGTAATGTGAAGCTCCTTTCAGACATGTGCGTTATTACATAAATGAGATGACAATCTTGGGTTTTGGTCTTGTGTCTGAAAACTCTTTTGAGACTGACTTCATTATCCTGGCAAAATAAAATAAAATTGAACAAGGGATAGTTTTGGCTTACCAAAAAGTACTCTTTGAGATAATACGCCCCCTAAAAACAGTCAAACAATGAAAACAAACTGAGCCCAGCGCATCCTTGGCAGAAGTAATTAAATCAAATTAAGAAAATAAACCAGTTGCCAAGGCTCCTGATTCATGCACCTTGATGACTGCCAATTTGCACATTACTAACCCTGACATTCACATCTGCTTCATTTATTAGTGTTGTGTTACTTCCAGTGACATTTTCTTACCCCAGTGAGTGTGTCGTTGCTCTGCTCCAGGTGCTGGTTTTGTCCACCAGATTACTGAGGCCGACGGATATCCCCGAGCTGCTCTTCACCACCCAAAGACTGTTGCCTGATATCGGTGTCTAAAAGGGCCGTCACGTGGAAACGCACGAATGCACACGTGGAAGGACACATGCACCGCAAACGTCATGGCGCCTCGTCAGGTGTGAGTCTGGTAATCAGAGTCACTGTCAAAAGCTGCGAAATGAAAAAGAAGGACGTGTTTCCGAAATTCTGAGGGGAACTGTTATTATGTAAAAGTAGCTGTTGGGTTTATTTTTCTTGAAGACAGAACAGAAAATGTCTGAGCGAAAGATGTAAAACGACATCAAATAATAATATGTAACAATAAAATCTTTTTAAACAGTCACGTGTGATGATGTCTTTGCACACATAAGGCTCAGTGAAAAGCAGGCTGTGTGTGAACACGAGGAAGGCTTCCTGTTTATGGTGGAGTGAATACACACTCTCTGTTAGCGCCCATTCACACCTCGACACATCATATGGTGACAAAGAAGAGCGGAATAATTAACAAGTCGTTTCACACTGTCTGCTGAGGCCGCTAATTTGCTCACACTTTGAGCTCACCTACACCTTCCTGCACCCCTCGCCTCACACACAAGTACACACCTCCCATTCTCTCTTTATTCTCTCCAACATGAATCACCTCAGCTAGAGCTCACTAATTTCACCCACCTACACGCCTGAATCGATAGTGAACAAGAGTCCCCCACATTTTGTCACACAGAGAAAGAGAGACCAGTAAATCCCTCTGACAGGCTGGAACACCACACTCAGGATTCACTAATAAGGCTTTTGGATTGTAAATAAACAGATCTCTCTAACATAATAACACACACACACTCAGTTTTATTGGAAAAGCGTTCATATCATTTTCTCCTCATCTTCTGGGAGCTTGCAATTCTCAGAAGACTCCCCAAGAAAAACTAACATAAATTCTGTGGTGCTGTTGGTTTAGGCTGTTTCAACACCTTTTTTTTGTCAGCCTCATTTTCTGGGGTCACTGACTGCAGCAGGGTTTTAGCTGCAGACGGATCTCAAGGCCGGAGAAGTGGCTGTACAGTCATGCCTCTATTGTCTTCAATGTTATTCATTAATGCTGTTTTGGCAGCATTTTATAACTTTTTCTGTGAGTCATCCCCCCTCACAGCGGCAGAGGTGTTTCTCATTGTGTTGTGGAGCCAAGGTCATCACAAGCTCAAAAACTTATGAAACGCGTATGTGCTTGATACACATATGCAAATGAAAAACCGGAGACATGTTCAAATTCATCATTTTTATTGTGAACAAACAGTGAATTTCTATCAAACAAATAAATAACAATAGGCCCTTTGGATCATTTTTTTTTAATAAAGTGCATCAGTGATAATAACCACCACACGCTACATACTGTGTTCGTTGTCCCGTTACAACCCCCACCCCACCTCCTCTCATCATTCTGTCACACACAATAATGGTTCTGGATGCTGCAAAAATATACTGCAGGTATCGACATACTAGAGTACACACACATACACACACATGGCAGCACAGAGCCTTGGCTGAAGTGGCTGGTATAATAATACCAGCATTTAGTGGTGCCATGTAGTGGCAGTCTGAATACAGAAAAGACACAATGGGCAACACAGCTAAAAATAAGCGTCCTCGAGCCTGCTGTTGCCAGGAGAGCTCGATTTACAGTTTTTGATTTTATATGCAGAGTGTTGGGATTAGTCAGCCTCACACAGCTGCCTCTGTGTCCTCAGGTGTCATTTCTACTCCTGAACAAATGAACCTTCTTGCTGCTTATCCTCACACATGGTATCTGACAGGGCAGACACCTGCCACTTAGAGGCCATTGCGTCTGTAAAGGTTCATCAGCCTCTCTCTACTTAGAACCCAACCACTGTTCATTCCATCTGCCTTCTTCAGCCAGACCGATACAGGACGCCATGGGAGAAGCATTAATCTTCTCTGTCCTCTTTTTCTCTACCATTTTCAATGCTTCCTTTCTTTCTGTGGCCACCCTGGACCACGTTCAACATCTCGTCCTCCTCACACCGATGTGACAGTCCTCACTTTGGCTGATAGCGCCTGCTTGAAGCGCCTCTTCAGGTCTTGCATGTTGGGAGACTTTGGCCGGGGGATGAGGGGCGAGCGCCTCTTCTCCGTGGCGGCGCTGGCAGAGTTGTGTGAGGAGTTAGGGGCAGGAGGCGGCTGCTTGGCGAGCTGGCAGCACAGCTTATGGAAAGCTTTGTGCACCTGGCTGTAGTCCTCGCTGGCAGACACTTCATAGAAAGAGCAGCCCAGCGTTCCCGCCAGCAAAGGGCCCTGCTGGGAGTCGACCTGCCTCAGGTGCAGCAGGTCCGCCTTATTGGCCAGCAGGATTACGGGAGGCATGTTGGCGCCTCCGGTGCGCACAACCAGCTGGTGCAACTGATCGATCAAATCAAAGCTGCGACGGTCTGTCACGGAGTACACCAGCACCACTGCATCAGCCCACTGTATGGAGCAGGTCACATGATCTGGTAGATTGATGCCATTATCAGTCAACTGGGGAGGAAAGAAAAGGAGACTGATTAAAACACTTAAAACATTTTAATCGTTTTCTGATTAACAAAAAAATGAAGATTGAACGTTCCCTGACTTCATGCAACTGATCTTTAGTAATGACTGGAATGTTGACTGAGGCAGACATGAGCTATAGGGTTTCTCCTCCAGGACAGTGAGGTGTGGGCGACTGAGGAGTCTGGACCAGGATCAGGGTATCATTTACCCTGGCCTCAGACATCCATTAGCCTAAATAGGAGATTACAGCCAGACTGAAGGGCTCTACTTCAGGAGAAAATATACATACACATACGTCTTTGGTTTTGGACTGGAGCCCAGTCAGAGAGAGGTTTAGATGGTCTTAACAGCCAGACAGTCAATTAGATTATATTATCTTTGTATTGGATTATCCTCCACAGATTTTCATATGTTGAACCCTGACAGCTCAGTTTCTTTACAGTCAGCTCAGGGAAAATAAACCATAATCTGTCTGAGGAGAGGAGAGCTTAAAAGATAGTCTTACCTCCACACCAGGAGTGTCTTGAACCTGGATGGTGACTTGCTCTCCATCCACCTGGACTTCTCTGGAGTAGAGATTTCCTGTAGAGAAGAAACAACATTAATTTCAACACCAATAGTTTGACCATGTTAGAAAGCCATTTCAGCTCCTTTAATTCTCAAAGAGTAGCCTGTGCAGCTCAGTTACTCACCAGCATTTCTCTCATAGTCTCCGATGAAGCGCCTCGTTAGGAATCTCACCACAAGCGCTGAAACAAAAAAAGCAAGAGCACATTATTAGACAGATATAAAACAACGTAAATCACTTCGAAACGAGGATGTGAGTAAATTACACTAAAACGCAAACATTTGATTTATTTTCTTACCTGTTTTGCCAACTCCGCTGCCTCCTATCACAGACATTTTAATGACCCGGTTTGGCACCGAGCATTCAGGTGCTGAGTATTCCGCAATGGTCGTCATGTTCTGGATGAGACGCATTTTTCTTTTATTATTCGTTTCGTCGAATCCGTCCAAGAAAGCAAAATGGAAATTTGTCCAAACTGTTTCACAGCTCGCAGACAAACCCCTCAGATAAAACTGACAAAGTAAATCCTGTTTAACTCCCGAGGATGTGCGGCACAAGTGAAACAAGCCGACACTGGTGCTGTGTGGATGAGACGCAAAGACTCACTGCTGCTGTGAGAGGAGCGCTCGCGGCTTATATAGCGCTCCAGCGGCGGTCACATCTGATTGGGCGCTGGTCTCCCCCCCTCCCTCGTGCGCCTCCGCCTACACGTGGATATTCAGGATAGACACAAGCAAGAAATGCTCTTGCAACAGGTGGGACCGCTGGCAGGGTGTCCGGACAGAACAGGCTTTCTAATGGGAGGAGACGAGCGAGAGAATTATTTATTTTTTTTGCGTTACGTTTGGCTCTTGTCATGGAATATATTATAATCAAAAACAACATAAATGCCACAAAAAGAATCTTATTTTGCAGTGACACAGTTTTCTCATTAGTAAATTATAAATAGTTTTCCCCACATTATTTTAGCATTGCTCACATCCTCAAGTCTGTTTATACAGCACATGTTCACATGCTCAGCCCATTTCAACAGCTTTTATTATCAGCTGGATTTTCTGCACCCACTGACTGCACCAGGATTCTAGCTGCAGACTGATCTCCACCTGAGGAGCGACTGTGCAGTCGTATTGTCTTCAGTGCTATTCATCAGTGCTCTTATCAAAGCATTTTGTAACTTATTCTGAGTCATCCCCCTCACAGCAGCAGTGATGTTTGCCATTGTGTTATGAAGCCAAGGTCATCACACAGGCTCAAAAAGTAAACGTTTTTGACATGCACTGTCTGCATATTATGTTCTTGTCGTCCTGCTGTAAAGTGCACATATGCATTTGATGATAACTGATAAATGCAAAAGAATTAGTCACATCCTCAAAGTACAACCAGCTGCTTCTTTCTTATATGCATGTTTTGTGTGGAAGTCAAGTCAGCTTATTTATACAGCGCACCTAAAAATAACAGAGGTTGACCTTAGTTGCTTTCAAATGTAGGCAGATAGTTCACCAGCCTCAGTAAAAGTGCACCAAAGCCAATGATACATAGTGTAATTAAATAAAACAATAATAGAGAAAAAGCAACGCTAGAAATAGTCGGAGTAATAATATGGATAGTTAGGAGAAATTCCCTCCTGACACCAGACGTCAATGTGACATCAGAAAGACACTGGACTCTTATGTTGGACCAGTGTGTTCTCATCTCATGACCTAAATATCCAGATATGACATGCTAGGTAGCCTCCTGCTTGGATTTTAGACATTTATGGATGGCGTCTCAATTGACGCTTGTTACATGCATTTTTGTCTTCTCAAAGTACATTTCCGTTTTCACCTACATGCAGTTTTTTTAGGAAAAAAAATCACATACTATTGCAGATAAAAAAAAAATTGGTTTTGGCTATGTTTATTTTTAGGCAACAAAAGCATATGGTTAGGTCTTGAAAACAACATAATAAGTACGGTTATTATAAACGTAGTGTCACGTCACATGACATCCAACCAATGGCATACGTTACTATTGTAGCATCCTACACATACTAGCACACTATGCCATTGACTTTTGGTTTCACACGGGAAACAAACAGAGAGCTGCTCTTTATACTACGGTAGTCGCTGGTAGCATCAGAAGTTGCCGCTGCTCGGTGCACATCTGTCAGACGCTAGCATCTACTGACAAAGCAGCAGTTATGGCAAGTTTATTTGTAGCCGACAGCGACAGAAATAGCCACTGCTCGGTGCACACACAAGAGTGTCGTGGTGCTTTGGTGTCTGACACCGACATCCACGAATAAAACAGCGATGTTTGACAAGTTTGGTTGTGGCCGGTTGCATCAGAAATAGCCGCTGGGAAGAGTGCCTCTTTATGTCAGCATCTGATGCCAAAATCATCGTCAAAGTTGAGAATGAGAATGGGTTGGTTGGACAGACGTTAAATTTTGGTTGGATGAAAATCAATTTGACAGCATTTGAAATGTCTAACGGTTGTAATATCACATTGTGTGGACTTAAACAATATGATGTTTTGCACACGTTGGGTTTTGGTCTCAACCTCCCAGCTAAATTCTGCGTCAAGGTGACGTCGGCATGAGACATTTCAAAGATGCTGGGTTGTTGTTACTGAACAACACAACTTCAAACCAACAAAATATCATCATCTGTCATTTTATGTCAAATTGACATGAGAAACCACTGGACATTATCCTGCGATTGAATCTAAAAAAAAAAATCCAATTAAGTCTAACAACACTGGCAGCCAGTTGGAAACCAGCAGCAGATCAAAAAAGCAGTAAGAGCACGTTACAAAAGAAAACAAAAGTTAAGAGGGGACTTGACAAAGGCTGTTAAAGAGCTGCAGACTAAACTAAAAGCGAGCCAAAAAAGTGTGTCTTTAAATTAGATTCAAAATTGCCGGTTGCTGACTTAAAGTGGGACACAGGATGTGGATGGATCCTGTTCAGCTCTCCAGTGTTGTGTTGCAGCTGGTAACCTGTTCAGACATGCCCCTACACTTGTGAATCTGCCACACAGGGGGTTAATGGCTGCTGATGTTGTACAACCCCCCCCCCCCCCCACACACACACACACACACACACACACACACACACATACTTTACAAGAATTCATGCAAGCATTTATGCCGCAGATGTGAGCTCTACCTGCCCTCCACATCCACAAATGACACACTATTTCCGCCGGTGCTCTCTGAATGGCAAGTGGAATGAAGATCTATTTTTAAGAGACTGCAACACAATAAACATTTGTTGGTATTTCCTGTGGCAAATCAGTTCAGCAGCTGCTCCCCGCTCTGATTTAACCAGTATCATGTCTTTGTCCCACTTTTCCTCTGTCCTCTCCGTCTCATCCCCCACAGGCTTCCCTCCCTCCCTTCCTCTCCCATCTTTCATTCGTGCTCATGGGCTCTGAGGTATTTTGGCATCCAGTCCTTCTGTGATTACGGTCTGGTATGTATTTTTGATAAGAGTGCTGATGACAGGCAACTGCGCTGAAATATGAAATTAGTGCCCAGGTTTCGTGAGCAGACATGGTCGCTAGGTGTGTACACACACACACACACACACACAACTATCCCTCTAACCACATCACAGTGAACTCCACCCTGGCTGCATTACAGGAAGGCTGAGTCTGGTATTTTTTTTGCTAATAGTGAGTAAATACTGAACATACTTGCATTTGATGACATGTAAACTCTATTCTTTTACAGTTTCAGAGTGCAACCTCAAGCTCCTGCCTTTTTAAACGAATGATGTGAGTGAGGTGTCACCATTTTGTGAGCCCACGCTGCAGCCTGTTTGTGACACAGAAAGATAAAAGGCATCACGCTTGATACCTCCTCTAGCAACCAGGCAGCAAGGCTAATGATGACAGATACTAATGGGCGGGTGCTGTGGAGGTGTTTCTGTTATCCTCATGACGGGCCAGGATTCATCCAGAAATGGTGAGCGACTCACACCAGAAGTCAATCAGCAAAGTGTCAACTCTAAACTGATTATGACGGAGTGCAGCATCACTTCTTCTGTACCTGGAAAACAATGTGTAAGTGTCAACAATACATTTGACACTGCGGTGCAGAAACTCTGTATAGTCGTGCCTTCAGGCTGATTGTGCCTTCACTTTCCCTGAGGGAGGACTGGAGGTAAATTAAAATACCTTTGAGTCACGATTATAGCTACAAGAGGGCAAAACAAGGCCTGACTCAGGGATCAGAGTGTCACTCACACAAAGGTGACAATAGATGTTAGAGAGGGTGAAATGGGGGTAATCCTTTGGCTGGGGTGTGGACAATTATCAGGGAGAATTTGGGGCATTCACTGCAAACAGAGGAATGTGGAGTTAATTGGGGGTTGGCAGAGGGGATGAGGGGCAGGTGAAATCAGGAGATGGAGGAGGAGGTGTTCCCAGAAGGATGTCCTTGTTGACACAGAAGTGAGGACTGATTTCCCGAGATGGCTTTACCTCTTACAGTGGAGCTGAGAAGAAGCATACGACCGTCACTTGCCCCCGGGCCTGATTCCTCAAAGGAGGGTCATTTGAGATATCAGAGAAGCTGGAGCAGTTTGGAGCAGCCCTGGGGGCAAAGCTCATGAACCACAGATATGTGTTTATCATCATGATAGATGCTTATCATTCTCATTGCCTTTAACCATTGTCAGCAAACATGATTATTAGAGGCTAATTATTCTAAGCTGAGTCCAGGTTTTAGGGTGCTTCCAGATCTAGAGTCGTCTTGCTTTGGTCTGAATCAGGAACTAATTTTGTTCCAAAGTTGTTTAATTGTCTAGAGTTGGTTCGTGTTCTCACGGCAGCATTTACAAGCAGACCAGATAAAATGCCTGCGCGATAAAGCTGCTCTTGATTGGTCAGAATTTCCATGTGGGAAAAATCCAGGAAGTAAAGCAAACGTTGAAGAAGAGTACACTTGCAAGATAAATGTGACACTTTCTAATGTCACAATGGAGGGACAACTACGCAGGTTGATTTTAGCGCTGCTCATCGTGGACTATATTGCTGTCATTGTTCATTTTAGTCAAACCATACAGTTTGAAAACGAGGCGCGGCTCCAACTAGAAAACAATGTTCTGATGCATTGGATGTGCTGAATGTGCATATTAAGGCAGTACAGGAGGAGGTGCACATTAATAATCCTCCAGGACTGTAACATGCTCATGCTGGCAGTTGCTTCACATCCAGGTCGGAACACTTTCTCACCACAAATGAAAAGCACCAGAATTCGTTTCTAACCAGACCGAAACCACCTCTTCAAGAAGGTCTCGGTCCAGTTGTTTTAGTGTGCATCCAAGAGCGATTGCTTTGTTCACACTTGCCCAAATGAACCGCATTTAGGGGGCAAACAAACTTGGGATCAGTTGAACCGAACCAAACAGAGCAGGTGTGACAGCACCCTTAGAGGTGCTGATCTACTTCAAAGCTTTGTGAATACAACAAAAGAACCTTGATGTAAACTCCACATCATGTTCCATATTTTTATTTAGAATCTAAGAAATAATTAAATGCAAAGGCAAGTGTTTGTTCACTTGTTCTATTTTCTTGCAGGACTTTATTGCAGATGCATGAAAACAAAGGTAAGACAGATCTATTCACACATCTTTTCCTAGATCGCTTCACTTATTTGTTTATATCTACGAGGACATTTGCATTTCCAGTGACTGATGGAAATTGCATTGACATGTCCGCACAAGCAGCTCCTGAGCCACACAAAGGAAGAGAGGTTGTTTTTTTCTTATTGAAATGTAAAACTTCCAACATGTTCCTCCATTTGCATGCCTCTGAATGTCAACAGTAGTAGGGGGATGGCAATGGCGTTTTTAGGGGGCTATGTGTGCTATGGCACTGGCTTTGAATAACAATAGTCCCCCCCTTCCCACACACACACACACACACACACTTCAGCCTCCTCCCACTCAAGGAATGCCAGCTTTTTACACAGCAGTCATAGCCAGCTTCTTAAGAAAAATGATGGAAAATATTCAAATCTTGATTCCCCATCTCTCATTCATTCTCCTCCTCTCCTGTTTACATTCCCCAGCTGATCTCCAGCGTAACATCGAATAATTGGTTTCCCACTCTCATTTCTGAGGACTGACCTGCACGTGTCGCTCAGCCAAAGTGTTTATGTGTGCCAACAGGTATGTCTGTGTTCATGCAGAAGAGGCAAGCTGACAAACAACGCTGGGTGTTGCAGTAATAACAGACGATAGGGGTGTTTTCGTCTGGTGTGCATGTGACCATAGATATGTATTTAAGGTAAGACTTTAAACTCTGGGATTATCCTGTTTACACTGATTGAGAAGTTGTTGTTCTTCCTCCCCACGTGTTGAACCTGTGAGGGGAAAATGGTCACTTTGCACTTAATCTGTGCATATGTGGAGTGGAAGATTAAGTGGACGTTCTGATGTGAGAGGGGAAGGAGTTCATTTTTTATTGTTTTAATGGAGAAAACCTGTATTTAGGAGTGAAGGTGCATGTGTGCAGCTAAATAAAGTCATTTGAAGGGAGAAGATTTAAATTGTGAATAATTTTAGATACCAGTGATGTGTTGCAAAACAAATTATACTTAGAGATGTCTCTACAATGATGGTAATGTTGATGTTTTTTTGTCCACAAATGTCAAAGTATTTTGGTAAAGAGAGATTGTTATCTCTGCAGGCTTAGACCTGGACGGGATCATGCTGTCTGCCACTACTCTCGAATTCTACTTGACCAATTAGCCTAATATCTTGTGTGCTTATTTATGACTGTGTGCTCAAGGATCTCTCTTAATTGTTGTGATTCATAACCTGTTTTACTGTCTGTTTCATACTGTCATTGACTCCTCATTCCTCTCAGTCGGCTTGTAGCGGCTGTGAGCTTTCGAGAAATTGGCTCGGCTTTACCTAATCTGTTGCAGGCCACATTTCGGCCTTTATTGTGGCAGTATCTGCACATTAATTCCGTGCCCTATATGTCATGATACACTAAATTTAGGCACGATATGACATGAATAAATCTCCGTTTTTGTTGTCTTCAGTGCCATCTTGACTGTAAGGGAGCCAGGAGGGACAATTCCATAGGCCACAGCTTTCTGAGGTCCAGCTGCAACCTGGTTTTGTTCCATAAATAAGTAAGTAGGCTAAGCAGTTTCTTTTTTAGTATATTTAAGTTGTGTTTGATATTGTTATTTCCTTTTTGTTGTGCTGTAGCCTACGGAGAAAGTACATACCATTCGAAGTGAAGTTATGTCATGGCTTTGTAAAAAAACAGACAAGGTGTGTATTTTTTGTTTTATTATTTTAGCTTGTTTTAATCCTAATAAAACATCTGCATGGGTTTTTTTTCAGTCTGATGGAGAAAAAACATGCGCCACGCTAAGGAAAAGCAGAAGTAATTAACCCAGACAGCTGTCTTCTCCATTACAAAGTTTTTTAAATCCTCTGCATCTCTTCCACGTGTATACAGAAAATAATGTCATCAGAACATATGTAAACAGTAATGAGCCTAACATTGCCCCCTGCAGTGTGCCCAAAATAAACGGTGCAGGAACCCAGTTGTGAGCCAGAGAATAGAAAGTTATCAGTCTGTATTGAAAACATCATGTTGAAATATGTTTTTAATCTTTAAAGGAGATATGGATTAATGGATCTCCAGATGTCTTTGAGTCGAACCATTTTAGCCTCAATGTAATTTTGTATGAATCATTACTGTTCGAGCACCCATGGCAACGAACACACGCATTTATTTCTAATGTAATTTCTATGTAAAATAAACAACGTCGTGGGAGCCGGGCTGTAAGTACATGAAATCATCAAGTGACAGCTCACACAGACGGTCGGGGACACTCTGCTCTGGAGAGATCATGTTGGGACACGGGGTTCAGAGGTTTGGATTTATGGTTTTGGGCCTCAATTCAGACTTTTCCCCCTGGGCCCTGTTTGTCCGTCTGGCCTGCTTTACAGCCCAGACTGCACGGAGCTGGAGCTCCTGCTGGAGGCAGAGCGAGGTTCAGAGAAGGGCTTCTGTGGTGGTTTAATATAGACAAACAACTTCCTTGGGGGCTGATTTTGGGCCAGGGCTGGAGCTGTGATCTGTGGATGTAGTTAGTGAGTGGCCAAAGTGAAGCCACTGCCAAGCCCTGCTTCACATACTTTCAATGACACAAGTATGAGAACGTTTATGCATAGTAGTACTGTGTGTACTGTGTAATAATGCGTCAGGTATGGAGTGGGATATTTGGTCTTTATGTGCAACAAAATGAAACATGTGATTCTGGCACGAACTGTGCCAGCTCTGGCCTCGTCACAGTCCTCAGCGGGACACAGTGACCCGTTCAGCTCATCGGCTCACAAGTAACAAGATCCCAGTGATGAATAGAGATAAAGATGCAGCGGAGCACGTGCAGCTCGATTCAGGTGTGGAATATATGAGAGTAAACACACATTAGAGAGGACAGCATGTGCCCATGGAGAAGAAGCTCGTAAATATTCAATCAGATCTTTTTTCAGTCAGACCTTTTGTCAGAAATCCTTCATCATCATTATCCTTCCATCATTATCATCATCTTATAGTGATACCCTTAATTACCGTGGTGTTTTTCCACAGTTTACTCATATATCTGTCATCTTCTGTCATCCAGAGGCAGCTTTCCTGTCAGTCCAGTGTCTTCGAGACTAAATGAAGTTTTGTCTGCAAACTGACAGACGGGCTCAGTCCTGTCACTACCTCTCACAAGAAGAATGAGCCTGAATGCAGGTGGATTAGACACCTGTGAACACAAATATGATGCCATAAATAGGCACGCCTAAACCAATAAACACTAGAATGTTAATAGTGTGTTTTAGTCTGTGACCTAGAACTTTCCCTCAACATGCCGTGGACAGACAGACAGATGAGAGAGGCATATTTGAATACAACACAGAGGGGGTTTAAGGTCCTGAGATTTGAAGCTACGTTGGGTTAAATAGGGTGAAACATGGTGCATCCTGGTGATCGCTGCATAAATCAACAAAAGAACCTTTTCACCATCCCCATTGTGAAGTGTTAATATCTGCTTGCTCTTGTAGTATTTTTATGGCTAGAAAGTGTTTTTATGAGATACAGCCTGGGTGCTTCTTCAGAGGGCTTAGAGCGAATTAATCCCCTGATGAATCACTTCTCGTCACCTTTCCTCGGGTGAGCGCCCCGGCTCAGAGGAGCAGTCATTTTGGAGAAGCAGGGCGGTAATTGCACATGTGCACTCACTGATGAGAGTGAGTGTCTTCACCTTGTTCCTGAGACTCACACTTAATCACCGATGCTATTCCAGCGAGTCTGCCAGTTGCTGACCCGTAATTGACCCTCACCTTTTCATGGCTGGGTTGGTTTTTGTTCTAAGTACGACATCTGTGTTCACGCTATGGTGTTTGTTCACAGTTAATAGGATAGTTTATCATGAGTTATTTTTCTTTCCTTCCCATTGAAATTACTAGAATTGTCCTAAAATTGGGGCCATGGCCGCCTTAATATTATTACTGCCCCCGCCACTGACCCTTGTGGTGAAATTAACTAGAGGCTGACATTACTGTCTTCAAAACGCTGCAATACTCATTTTTAAAGCTAGCACGAAGACAGATCGTGACCAAAGATGTTGGGATAGGTTAGGGCTACATTTTGGATCCAAAAGTTGTTTGGAAAAACGTCACTTGAACTCTGTTTTTAGCCTCATTGTAGTCTGCAGCTCTAACTGCTTCCCTGTACACCGCGCTCATGTGTGTGCACTTGCGCGAGACCGTGAGACATGGGCACCGCCTTCATGTGTGTTCACGTGCTTTCGCTGGTCTCGCACGCAAGCGCGCACGCGTGAGCGCGGTGTACAGGGAAGCAGTTAGAGCTACAGGCTACAGTGAGGCTAAAAACAGAGTTCAAGTGATGTTTTTCCAAACGACTTTTTATGTCGGGGCTTCAGGACACTTGGATCACTACGGACGAGCAGTATGGAGATATTTTGTGGTTTCAATTATGTGTTTTTGGACGTTTGAATCTGGGGCGCTGTAAGCCTCCATTAGGTGGAGTTGTGCTGCTACCTCCTCTCCCCTTGGATCTCCACAAGTGATGTGAGGACTCTAAAACTTCACCTGAGCCTCCATTGGCATATGGGTGAGTAGATAATGGCTGAATTTTCATTTTTGGGTGCACTATCCCTTTAAGGCATCCATTGGCACCATGTTGGCATTGCATATAGGCACCCCCTAAACTTGAGAAAGCCTGTTCCTAGTAAATGTTTTTTTGTTTTTTCATCACAGTCAGTGCTCATTCAAATTAAAGCTTTACATTTGTCTTTATAAGGAAAAGGCTGAAGAACAATGAATCTTCTAACATGTACAGATACAGTATATACCAGATCAAAACAGGATTGTAACTATACCAATATTAGTTTGTGCACATCAGATGATAAGTAATATTAACTGTAAAATAAGAAATCAAAGTATATCAGTATGGGATTCCTTAACTCTCCATACATTTCACCAGCATAATCACATTCCTGAAATTCAGTTATGACTTTTGCTTTTCGTGTGCCACCACAAGATTATCAATGGCTCCATCTGACCAGTGAAACATTTCTGGGATGCCCCTGCCCTCTACATGCACAGACTCATGAAGGAGATCCTCCAACAATGATCTTAGAATATACACACATGACTTAGTGTCCCACATTCATTCGTAAGCGCACGCACACCCACACAGACACCCATGCTCTGGCAAGTTATGCAGCACCCTCACACTGCACAATGAATGAAAACCTTTCCACATGATTATGCGTATGCAGGGTTCAGAGGAAGACTGAGATGAATCAACTGGATTCTCAAGGTCACTTCTTTCTGTACTGCGTCTGTCCTCTGTGAGGGGGCTTAAACGGAAGACAGCGTGTGAGAACACAGTTGCTGGGTGTTTTAATGTGCTCGTGCGTTAGCGGAAGTGCAACTTGTGATGGTAGCTGGAGGCAGGAGAAGATATGCCACGTTTTGTCAACTCACCTGTACAGACGAAATCGCAAAGCTGAAACACATAAAGATGTTTTGTGTGTGTGTGTGTGTGTGTGTGTGTGTGTGTGATTATGAGGACATTGTTCAGGAGTAAAATCCTACACATATAAGTGGTGTGATAAAGCATCATTGGTTGAGTGTGTTACATGTTGTTTTCCTTGATGTGATCATCTCTTTTCCTCTTTGCTGTGTTGCCTGCAGGTGACTGTGAGGGCTCATGCCTCTGCTTCTATGCAGCCTCAGCAGGCACGACTTGGACGCTGGTTAAGTACACACTCTCTCCCCTCAGCCTGGCTTTCAGAAACACATTATGTCTACTGCAGGGAGGAGCTGTGGTGTAGCTGGGCCATTAGGTTGCCACAGAGTATGAAGACGAAAACACAGACGGGCCAAACTGCTCCGGGCAATAATGGAGGATACGCGTCAGTGTCCTTGAACAGTACGCACTGTACTGTATGTGAAAATTGGCACCAAGACGAATGAAAAAAAGAGGAGGACATGCGTCAGACATCCTGAAGGAGGGAGTACCACACCATCATGTGCCACTCGACCCCATTCATTAGACCACTGGATACACACAGAGAGAGCTGTCTCTTCCTAATGCTTCACACATCACAGACAGGTGACTGAAAATGACACTCAAGTCCTGTCACTGTAGAAGAAAGATTGCAATGAGATTTTATTAATATTACTGATAAAAATTTATAAGCAAGACTATATATATAATTATAAGATAGTGCCCACATGAACATTGTCACTGCAGCTATTTTCCTCCTTTGTGGCAGATTTCACTGGTTTGAAAAGAAATTCAAGGTGAGCGCTGTGATTATTCTCGGAGGAATGTTTCACTTCGTGCAGCTGCGTCAGAGAGGATCTCAGTATGGAAAAGCAAATATCTGTGCGTTAATATAGCGCTCACAAAATTAGTACATTCAACAGATGTTTAGGTCTCTGCAGAACGCGAAGGAATGTGTACACTGCAATGTAAGGTGCACTCCCAGATTTTGTTAAAGCGCCCATCAAATCCCCAAATTTCCTCCCGGCTCACAGATTTTAAACCTCACAATTCATAGCTGCATTTCAGAGCATCAACAATGAGCTGGGAGGACATTTTTGGGATTTGAGACCACTGTAAGGCAGTGTTGTAATGCATTACTTAAAGATGCCTTACGGTAATGTGATTACTTTTTACAGCAGCATACTACAAGGGATCACAATCTGAAATTCAGCATTTACATCACTATTTCAGCGGCAGACTGAGAGGATCCTTCCAGATTCTCAAGGTCACCTCTCTCTGCAGTGTCCTTTATAACACTCATTTACTTTCTGCTGCCGTACCAGAAGTGAGAGGGTTGATATCGTTTCAGTCTTTCTTCCTTCAGCTGACAGACTCTGGCACATGTTTGTTGCAAGTGCTGCAGGGGAAGGGAGGCAGCTAAAGCTTCCACTAGAACATGTTGTGTGTCCTGAGCTAGTTTGCTAATGTTATCCCCCTGGTGAGCCAAAATTCAGAAATCCTCAGGTTATGTTCGTAACTAGACCTTATGGCTGTATATAAGATGAACAGCAAGATAGCTACCCTAAAATAGTGATGGTCAAAAATGAATCTTTTTGAATGACTCTTTTACTATGTACCGGGTCAGCCTGTCGAACATCCAAGTGCTCATGAATCCCTCCTCCTATTCGGGGTTACTATAAGGTACCGCTCACGCTGCCTGTGAGTGATTGAGATGCAACTGAATTGGACTTCAGTTCAGACAGCCTAGCTGCTACACTCATTGAAAGAGACCGAGTGAATCACTCTCTTGAGGTGGGACGTATTCTGCCTGCCCAGGAAGAGCGAGAAATCGATGCTGTCAGATATATTGTTTTATTCAACCTTTATGTAACCAGGAGTTCCCATGGAGACTGAAAATCTCTTTTACAAGAGAGACCTGGCCGAGGTAGCAGCCAATCAAAACACATTCAAAATACAACACGTAATACAAAAAATCCACAATAAAACAACAACCATTCAAACATAGTGGCCTCTCAGGAAAAACAAGCACATGTCTCTGTCACCACATTCTTTATGATGTCCTTGAATTCATCAATGGATATAAGTGTTTTGAATTTTAGATCTTTTTGAAGATTGTTTAATGTCCATGGTGCAGTGTAGGAGAATGCAGTTTTCCCCAGATCTGTTAAAACCCAGGGTTCATTAAAAAGCAACCACTTGTAGGGGCGTAGCTGGTAACTACCAGAGCTGACACACAGAAGGTTGCAGAGGTCGGCTGGAAGTTTGCCCAGTATTGCTTTATAGATAAAGTATTCCAGTGCTGTTGTCTGCGAATTATCCATATTTCTGTTTGGCTTACATGGCCTAAGTACTTACAAGCATGGGCAAGTTACCTAGAAATACATTATATAACATACAGATAGATTAGCAAAAGTTGTTTTACTGCACACTACAAAAATTTTTTATTTTGTATCAATACTCGCCCCCTGTTGCTTGTAATACCCAACAAAAAAAGTTATATTCTACAAATAGCATTACAGCGGTAAGCTTGCCACTTAAACGAGCTGCTAGATGTCATGTTCTCTCAGGAAAAAGGATGAAGAGGGAAGGAGGAAGACACAAACAAACAGAGAGCGTAATCTGTTGCGTTTTTATAAGTTGCAGACACTGATACAATCCTGGGCTGCAGGTAGAGGAGATAGAAGCCTGTTGACTTCTAGCTCTGGTGGCTGGCTGCAGTACAGGTCATAAACCCCGCCTCCTCCATGTTAGCAGATGGGACATGAGCCAAACTAAAAGATCATAGTAGGCTACCTCACACTGCTGTATGTTCATTTCTCTGATAAGTTTGGTAATAATGAGTTATTTGATGCTATAAAAAGGGGGTGTGATGTCATGATCGACAGCTGTGTGTATCAATCAATGCACTCTTGATCAGTGACACTGTTCGGGTGGTTCGGATGGGTGTATGGGCTGCAACTCTTTTCCACAGCTCCACCTACTGATCGCCACTGTACAATCTGGCTCCAAATGACCTCACCAGTGCTTGATGGCAGCACTCATATCTGGTATTTTTTGGCATCATTTTTGTGCAGTGGGAGGAAGTGGCAACGCGTCATCCATCATTGTATAGAGTCTTCAGTTGGACCCCAGTTGAACACTATCCTTGAGCTGTCTTAAAGCTAACGTTAAGCTAGGCATCGATTTAATGTGCATTTCCATCCACTACTATTGTGTTGGCTGCATCAAGATAAACAGTTTTTGGAACTTAGTGTCCAGTTGGGTGCCATTAAACCGTGGTAGAAGAAGAGAGGGCAATGGTATAGCAAAAACAATGTCGGACAAACCTCAACAAAAGCAATCACTCGTTACTCATTTCAAAAGTAATAGTATTACTCCCTGCCAACAGTAATTCATTACACTATGTGTTATATTACTTTTCCGTTACACCCCTTAAAATTGGTAATTGCATATCTCTCCAAAATTCAGATGTGTGCCTCTGTGTGAATGTCTGCCCCAAAGACGGAGAGTATCTCGTGGAGTAACATCATCTACAACACATCCAGCAGCTTCATCACTTCTTTGTAGCCTGCAGCTGTAAATTACAGTTTTGGTTGTTTAGCCACTGCAGGGCTCCAGCCGACCTCTGCGGCCAAGAAGGGCTTACCATTGGTGGGGTGTATTTCCTAGAGCTTCATGTTGTTGTGTTGTCAGTCGTAGTAGCTGAGGTGTTTCAGACCAGAGGTTTGAGGTGTGTTTTGCAGTGGAAAGAGTTTTAGTCCGACTACCTGCAGCAACAGTGTTCTTGTCATCTTTCCTCACGACAAAATCAAAAGTCATGCGATTATTTCCAGCAGCTAAGGTAAGCGTTTCCATCTTCCAAACTAACTGCACGACGACACAAAAATGAGTCCGCTGATGTGATTGTTGTATTTCAGGTCATTAGTGATGTGATAACAAAGGTAACGTTGTAACGAGTTATTTGGTTTCAAGGGTAACTTTTATATTATTACTGAAATTTTATTAGTAATTAATTACACTACTCACTACTGGAAAAAATAATATTGTTACTGTAAAGATTTTGTAGTAACGTGTTACTGCCCAACACTCGTCTGTGGATGGATTTTGTCACTGTGATAGCATCACAACCTTGAAAGATGCAGACACAAAAATGAAGGACAAGGTCGAAGGTGGGTGTGGTCCGAGCCAGGGTGCCGGAGGTAGGAGGCAGGAAGTAGTGAAGGGGCCATTCTCCACCACTTTACCTCCCTGGCCCAAGAACATTTTAAGTCACAGATTGCTGTCTTGTGGGAGTTATCCCATTCCTGGATGTTCTCTGGTTTCATCTGCCATCATTTTTTTGTCTCCGGTGAAGAAGAAGCTGCAGTGTATGCATAAGCCACATGCTTCATGTACATCATGATTTATTCACAAGAAGTCTGATTCCATTACACTTTGTCACATTTGGCTTTTATCAATACTTCGACTACATCGTGATACCTCAACTCTCTGGCGTTTCCACCAAGGTTTTTTTTAATGTGCAAACTGAAGATGCAAAAACAGGTGGATGGAAATGTCTTGTTTTCTAATTGTACATGTCGCCTGTTAAATACAGGATATGATGCCAGAGTGTGGATTTTTAGTTGTTTAGAGGCACGTTTGAAGTAGCTGGGCTGAATAACAAGAGTCAAGTAACCAGTAAAGTAACTGAACACCTTTGCTGTTGAGTTTTAGTGAGTAATATGTAATGAGTAATTGATAACATGACTAATACTGTTGTTAGGTGCTGTAAGAAAATCAAGACGTACTGCATTTCTTTATCTGTATAAACTCCTTGTATTTGCATTTTTCTGTTGAGACATAGCAATACAAGAAAACCTCCTGAGCTCCTTTATCCTGTTGTGTTAAAAGCTTTAGCCCATGCTGCTGTGTAAAGGCAACTAAAAGTTCTCTGTATATTCACTTAGCAGACCTCCAGTCTCTCAAGCACCTGGCAGAGTGAATTAATGTGGTTACAGGACTGGAAAGTGGGTCAAGCTCCAGTGCTTTCTCGCAGCCATCTCAGCTCACCATAGACATCCTGTTATACAAACACATCTATTGTTATTGAACGTGATCAGGACAAGATGCTCGTGAGCCTCCAGAGGAGAAGAGGGGCAGCCCAGGAATCTGGAGCTGCTATGGAGATGAGGAAAATATGCAGGGGACATGGTATATGAGCGTGTGTGTGTGTGTGTGTGTGTGTGTGTATGTGTGTGTGGTGGCTGTGTTCCAAATGGCATGCAGATTTCTGATATACTACCCATTTTAGGCAGGTGCTAATAGCATAAGATTGTGCTCTCTCATGTTTCATTAGATTCTCTCTAAATTAAGAGTCACTGTTCATTACCGTTTTCATCATCCCAATAAAAGTCTGTACTGATACTCTTTGGTCACGCTGAACCCACGGCCTGACACAAAAACAACAATGCCGCTGTCCTTGCCTAAATTGTTTGAAATGATCATAAAATCTAGGCCAGTGCTTTATATAGTAGACTGACTGACACTATTATTTACTGACACTCTGACCTCCTGTCATAAACCTGAGAGAGTTTAAATAAACTGTTCAGGGAACATTACATATAAACCATTTGTGACCCCATTACGTTTGGTGCTCTACATCAATTTAACGACATCATGAGTAACCTACATAACATCAACTCCCTCAAATCCACACATTTATACAAGCGCACTTACAGATACAGTCTCTAGTGCTGCCTGTATTAGATGGTCACAGTGAACTCTTCTGCTCCCTGCTTTGTGTAATGAGAACAATGCAGCTATTGTGCCATCACCGCTGCTGTCTCACTGACTGAAAATGGCTGTGGAGCAGAACAGGTGCATTTTGGGATAGTTGAGGCGGACCACAGAGGAGGCTGTGAACAGGGTCATCACCTGAATGAATATTTCTGCATGTGTGTATTTTTAGGATTATGTTATTGGGAAAATAGTTATTTGAGTTTCTGTGTGGACATGAATGTGAATTTATCAGAATCACAATAAGCTTTACTTGCCAATATTTGGAATGGTTTCCAGTAGCTCTCAGTGTCCTTACATCCAGTTTTCTTTACAAACTGAAAACCTTTTGGTTTTTAACTGTTGATGCGACAAAACAAGCACTTTAAAGACATCACTGTGGGCTCTGTGAAATTGCATTTTGCATATGTTTATCACAGTGCCTGTAAAAATATTAATGTAGGACGTTTGGACGTGAATTTTATTGTTTTAAAACATTAAGAGATTTAAAGGGGCAAAAAGCGAAATCGTTTCACCGCTAGGTTTGCTGTTGTGCACTGCCTGTAGAGCAAAACAAAGTGTGTCATGAGCCACTCCTCCCTCTACCTCTGCTCTCCACCCCCCACCCCACTCTCCTCGTCTGTGCAGACGAGGACCGCGGCATCTCCACGGACTATTACATCCAGATGGTCCCGGTGTTTCTTCCGCAGGCTCCACTTCACTCAGCTTCACTCAGCTGCCCGATATACCCGCTGCTTCTTCCCACATTAACCTGAATAACAAACCAGGGCTCGGTGCTCCGCTTGGATCCAAACAGAGAGCCGGGGCTAACGTTAGCTGGGAAGCTAGCGGAGGCTAACTGGCTGTGCTGGCAGCTGAGTGAAGTGGAGCCTGAGAAGGAAGCACTGGTTAGCCCCGATTTCACCACAGGCAGATTCACTCGCCACAGGGGTGAGGAAATAAAACCTAAACAGCCAACTTAGTTTAGCTTAGTTTAGCAGTTAGTGATGGCTCATGGAGAAGAGTAGGGACGTTAGCGTTAGCACTAGTCGGCTGCCACGCTAACGTTCCTACTCTTTTCCGTGAGCCCGCGGCTCATGGCTCCGGCTCACGCAGAGTAGGGACAGGTCCATGTCATTGGTCCGACAGCCCATTGGTCCGACAGTCCGCGGTGCTGAACGGCTCCCGGCGGGCGCGACCGGCTCTGGATCAGCTGGGAAAGGCTTGAGGCGGAGCAGGCTCACGGCTTATGTGTTTGTCACTTTCTTTTTCATTTCAACCCACACCATGATCTTTTCCTGACCCTAACCAAGTGGTTTTTGTGCCTAAACCTAACCAGACCTTAACCACAGGGCATCATGATGATTTCGGAACAGACTTCGGAACAATGGGTTTAATATGGTCGGAACAATGGGCTGTCGGACCAATGGGCAGTTCCCGTAGGGACGTTAGCGTTAGCTCCTGGAGTTAGCACTAGAGCTACTACGGCTACTGGAGTAATTTACAGCTATGGATCTTCTACCAGCTCTTCTAGTCACTGAGCCTCGCCTCCATCTCAGCAAATATATTACATTTATTACAGGTACCATCATCATTGAAGTAGGCAGGGAAATAGCTAAACACAGCCCACCAGGCCGCCAGGCTACATTTTACAATGCTAATTGCAAATGTTAGCTGGGCTGCCGGGCTACTCACCTAAAACAACCGTAACGCCTGACAGATTGCTGGGACCGAAGCTCCGGACATTAACCCATGCTACGATTGTAACATTAAATTTAATTGAATCGACATAGCGACATGTGCCTAACGTTACTGTAACACTAATTAAAACAGACATTTGACTCCGCCATTTCACTTCGAAAATACGCGCTGCCATTGCTCACTGAATGTAGCCTTTTATAGGGAGGGAGGGCCAAGGGCTCCGAGAGGGGGGGTTTCACATGAACGTACATGAACGCGCAGCTGGACCGGCTTGTAAACAAGGGGCTGGAGATCAACACAGAGAGAGGGTGTGTGAGGTCATGCTATACTCAAGATGAAATTACACTTCTAGTTCTTCACATAACAATTTTTTAATTCCTTCAATCTAGAAATGATGAATTTGGCTTATTGCTCCTTTAAAGACTGTGTCACGTTGCACAGCCCTTGAGCAGCATTAGCAATTTCACAGAGAAGAAAAGTTTGCAGTGTCCTACTGATACAGACTTATCCACCCGAAGTCAAGGTTGTAACACTGCCAAAGGTGCATCTACCAAATACAGACTTAAGGCTTGGATGTACTTTCAGTGTTCTTGGTCCACAGACAACTGCAGATTGGTACCAGTTGCTCGGATACACACATGGTGCAGTCATACTATAACTGAGGGTCTGCGTCAGTCTTGCACTCCTTGCATGTGCGTTTCCTGATCCATACTCTGTTCCAGTTGGTCGCCAGGTTTTTAACGTGATTTAGCAATCTTTGTTTTCTCTTAAAGACAAATCAATAAATGCATGGGTGATATACGAGGAAAATGCAAAAGGCCTGCCCACCTCTCCTACAGAGCAGCTGGGGCTCTGTGCGTCCAGTGCAGACAAGTATTTTGTATTTTATATATTCAGTGATAAAGCTAATTTTGTGGGGGTATGTTTTCACTTTGACATTAAATTGTCTTTTCCTGTTAATCGATAAGGCCACAATAAATCTACTTTGACACAATATTGTAAGACAATGAAACAACAACTGGGTTTTATTGACAAAACACACTAAATGACTAATCAACTAATCTGAAAAAAATTAATCAAAAATGTCCGTGTGTATAGTTTCTGTGTTCTTATTTATCATTCAGAACAAAACGTATGAATTTTCTGTGTTCCCTGCTCAGCCACTCTGTAAACCCAAAACAGATGCCCATCGTGACAACGTGTCAGTACAGCGATGAGCCTGTGGTTCATCTACAGAGCAGTGAGTGCCAGTACCCAACATGCCCCTTTCTTCTGTTTACAGAGACGGGGGTATTGTACATGTAAGCTAGAGTCTGTTTGGAACAGTGTGTACCAAAAGCCAATAAGCGTGCCAAAGCTTGTGTGAGCATCTAATAATTCACCCCCCTCTTCTCCTTCCTGTTCTTTTTGTTCTGGCCAAGTCCTTATTGTTTTTCTCCTCACTTGATATAATACAGGCAATATTTGTTTCACTAGGTTTTAGTGTTCGGGGAGTCTCATGAGTGCAGCGTGAGGAATGTACCTTGATCATGATAGTAACTCTAACATGAGGCCTTGTCTGATTGGAAAAGCAATCATGATTGGAGGTTGAGTTACCAATAAAGTTTAATTATGCAGAGCGTCTGCACGCTGGAGAAATGTGGCAATGACCCTGGTGTAAACAAACCAAAAGCTCTTGAAAGACTAAGTGTTCTACATTCAACAATCTCGTGACCACAGGTATGGTTGTTAAGTACGAGAGCATTTTCCCCACAGTGCTATCGTATTTCTACCTCCAGACTTCGCCAGTGTGTCAGCTCATGCAGTACATCTTCTCCCTGTTTGCTAAACTATGATGCTTTCGTGCGAAGAGACCTCACTGGATAATAAGTTAGACAAAGGCTCTTCATGCTATTAATAGAAGACATACAATTCATAAATCTCACACACACACACACACACACACACACACACACGCACACACACACACACACACACGTACACACCAAGAACCTGCCTTTCCCCTTGAAAAGCCTTGAAAATCTAAGGTGTTTTGTAGCAACCTGTCGCTGTTTTTCCAACAGCTTTTAGTCAGCAATCTAAGGTGTTTTGTAGCAACCCCTCATTGTATTTCTAGCAGCTCTTTAGGCACCGATCTAAGGAGTTTTGTAGCAACCTGTCGCTGTTTTTCCAACAGCTTTTAGTCAGCAATCTAAGGTGTTTTGTAGCGACCCCTCATTGTGTTTTTAGCAGCTCTTTAGACACCAATCTAAGGTGTTTTGTAGCAACCTGTCGCTGTTTTTCCAACAGCTTTTAGTCAGCAATCTAAGGTGTTTTGTAGCGACCCCTCATTGTGTTTCTAGCAGCTCTTTAGGCACCGATCTAAGGAGTTTTGTAGCAACTTGTCGCTGTTTCTCCAGCAGCCTTTTAGGCACTAATCGTAGGTGTAGCGACCCCTCGTTGTGTTTCTCGCATTTTTTTAGGCACCTATTGTAGATGTTTTGTAGCCAACCATTGGTGTTTTTCCAGCTGCTTTTTAGGTACTAAATGTGGGTGTTCTGTAGCGACCTGTCGTTGTGTTTCTAGCAGCTCTTTAGGCACCAATCTAAGGTGTTTTGTAGCAACCTGTTGCAGTTTTTCCAGCGACCTTTAGGCACCAATCATATGTGTTCTGTAGCGACCTCTCATTGTGTTTCTAGCAGCTCTTTAGACACCAATCTAAGGTGTTTTGTAGCGACCCCTTGATGTATTTCTAGCGGGTTTTTTTAGGCATCTATTGTAGGTGTTTTGTAGGAAACCGTTGTTATTTTTCCAATGGCTTGTTAGGAACAAAACTTAGGTGTTTTGTAGCAACCCACGGCCATTTTTCAAGCAGCTTTTTGGGCAGCAGACACAGGTGTTTTGTAGCATCCTGTTGCTGTTTTTCCAGTAGCCTTTTAGGCAGCAAACATATGTGTTTTGTAGCAACCTTTGGCTGTTTTCCCAGCAGCTTTTTAGGCTCCAAACATGGGTGTTTTGTAGCAACCTGTTGCTGTTTTTCCAGCAGGGATAGTGCCACCAATAGCAGTTGTTTTTTACTGAGGCATAGCTGCATTTTCTGCTGGGATGGTGGCAAAAAAAGTGGTTGTTTTTTATGAGACATCGCTGCTTTTACTGTAAAAATCAGGGACTGTACACCAAAACATGATCTTTTCCTAACCATAAAAAACTGGGTTTCGTTCCTAAACCTGACACATTAATGGCAATGTTCTTGAAATACTAAGCTTTAATATATCTGCTATATAATAATGTCAAAATGTAATGTCTCCATGGTTTGTAGAAACATACAATGCCAACATATGTCTGCTGATTGTGTTGCATTTTCAACATCAAGTAATGCAAATTGAAGAAGAAATGTGACAGCATACAGTCACTTGAGTGTTTTCATCACTAGAAATATAAAGCATGTGTTCAGTTCTGGGCTGTGACTCATTTGGTATTTGCAGCCATCACATCACACCCAGTACCGGGAACTTACACCTGCTCTGATTCTGTGAAAAAAAGGCTTCTCTATCCTAAAAAAGCTATGTTAATAAACTGGTCCTAACCGTAATATCTAAGAAGCCTGTGCCAAATGTCACTAGGCCTCCACGAATAAGATTCTGAACTGGAAGGTTGTTTTCCCAGCGGTACGGAAATGATGCATAATTCATTCACTTCTCTTTGTAGAGTGCCATTAGTAGTGCAGCCGGACTCGTTTACTGGAAACATTTTCTGAGCTCAGTGGTTGGTGGGTGTTTTTTTGTTCTCTCTGAGGGTTTGCCGGTCTGTGTGTAGTGCACGTGCACCCACATGAAAATTCACACATTCCGCCTCACTTCTGATCTCGAGCAGCGAGCAGAGAAGGTCCTCTGAGGTTCACCTGCTGGCTGACGAAAAGCCGTGTTGTGGATACAAAAGTCCTGTCAGCTCCATCCAAACATGAGGAGGCAACCAGGATGAGAGAGATTAAACGTCCAAATAAACCAGCTTCATCTGCTCATCTGAAGCCTGGTGCCAACACATAAGCCGACCTGCAGAGCCTGAAAAAAGATAAAACAGATTTTATCTCAACAACAAGGCTGGGAATACATCATCAGATGTACAGATTCAGAGCTGTATTCATTACTATTTTGGTTCCTGTATCACCAAGAGTGTGTACGAAGTGATAGTTTTTAAAGTAAGCACATTATCCATTTCCACATATCCACCAGCAAGTACATACTGTGATTTTAAAAAAAGCAGTGTGAGTCAGGAGATGCTGCATCTATAGTGTCTCTCAATCCTATTATTACAGACTGGAATGAAACAGAAAGTAAGTCTGGGAACGTTTTGTATCAAGAGCCTACAATCTACCGCCACATGATTTTCTTCCCTGCCAATCAAAAGTATTTATAAATAAACCTGTGCGAACACGTCATTCAACAAATTTCTCAATAAAGCAGTGGTCACTGATCAACAATAAAACTCTCCTCTCCTCCAACTGATAATTCTGTTTTGCTGTTACTTGTTTTTTCTGAATTCCTCACTCCTTTGAAGTGTGTTAATCATAATTATTTGTTGTTTTCATTTCTTTTTGTTCACATGTAAATGCTAAGGAGATAATTGCCAGGAGATTGTTGTGAAAGCACGAACAAAGCCGGTGGTGAATGAAAGTGTCCTGAGGGCCCCGAGACCCCTGTAGAGCTCTACAGAGAGGACACTTACTGTCCGTTAGAAGAGGGCTAATTGATGGTTTGTGTGCAGAATAACTGCAAATTAAATGATTAGTTCTTTAGTCTACAAAATGTCAAGAATTATGACAAATGTCTTTTAATTGTTAAAGTGGCAGTTTTTCCATTTATTTATATTTCTATTTATCAGTCTAGATTGTTTCGTGTGAGTTGCTGAGTGTTGGAGATGTCAGCCATAGAAATGTCTGCCTTCCCTCCAATGTATGGGAACTAGATGACACTTGGCTTGTGGTGCTCAAAGTGCTAAAAAATACATTTGAAAAACTCAACAGTTTTGTTTATTTCCAGAAATCATGACCCGGTTTAAGTGGCTGTTCCAGCATACCAAAGTTTCTAGGCCACCTAGTCTGCAAGGGTGTCTCAGTTCTGACTCATTTTCCTGTTCCTTTTTTATCCACAGTGCTCACACAAGGCAGAGAAAAAGTTGAACAAGGTTTCTTGAGAATAAAAGAAAACAAAACGACAGGTGAAATCCTTTCAAAATTACATCTACCCACTTCAACACTGCATATTACACTCAAAAAAATTTCACGATACAAATCAACACACACTTTACATCATCTTTGCGCATGACGTCAGCGTCCAAAATCATCACTGTTTGATCATGGACTTTCCACGTCCAGACACAACATGAAAGGTACCCTGGGTGTGTTGGTTGTTGATGTTCTGGGACGCCGTGTCAAGTTCTGCCTGTTACATGCATTGTCTTCTTTCAAAATACACTTCAGTTTTCACAGGAAATTTACAGTTTACACACAGTCTCTTTCAAAATAAAAGCACTACGTCAGTACAACATGGCGAATTAACGTTTTTTTTTCCTCCATCAATTTACACACGTGGTTGGGTTTAGGCAACAAAAACATGTGGGTTTGGCGTTATAGAGCTCGTAAGTTGCGTGTTTCTGTTTCCAGTACATGGGACCTTAAAAATCGATTTCTCATGATGTATTTCAATGGCTAGATTAAAATTATTTTCTGGTCCCGTTTGAATTGTGCCATGAATTTCACATATGTTGTTTGTGAATTTTTAATATATTTTTTCGTGCAAAGAAGGCTACAATTTTGCGGGAAGAAGTTTGATACTGTTAGGTTTTGTGTGAGAGCGCTTTGTGGACTACAGCTCTTCGCTGCTCTCGACGCGTATGATATACGTCACCACTCGCACTCGGAACATGGCTGTGTCTCTGGTACACTTGACCACCTTCTTCCAAGGAGAGGACAAAAGCCTGAAGTGTGGCGAAAACCACTACAAGTCTGGACATGTGGAAAGTTTCTGCTACGTCAGCATCTTGATCTGATGGCTCCGTAGATCATGGCAGAAGACGCAGCAGCAGCACTGTGAGTTGAGAAGTGGAGGGAAAGTGTGATGATGTGACGTCACATAGGCGACATGTAGTCTTTCTCACTACGTTGTTTCCACAGCCTTTAACTGAAGAATCATACAATAAACTGTCAAACTCTTAACATGAAAAAATATTATTTAGACCCACACAAAACATTTGTGTAATCCAAGGCATTTAAAGACTGGAACCAGAAAATAATAATTTTCTCTCCATTGACTCCCATTCATATTTTCCGAGCCTAGAGGTCCGATGGAGGTCTACCGGAAGGGGCGTGACTTACGAGCTCTATAGTCACTGTCCAAGTTCCCCAAGTAACATAACCTTAGCAAAGTCTTTTGAATCCCCTGTCTTTATGCAGTTACTATATTAAATTGCCTAAGAGCTCTTTTATTGAACTGACTATTTGTTTTTATATAGACAAATCAGTTAATTGACTATTAAGTGTTTCAGCAGTTCACCACTGACAACTTTAACAGCTGATAAATCATTTGAGCCGTCTATCTAGAAAAATACTGCTGGTTTGAACATCTCAAACTGGAGGATTTACTGTTTTTCTGTGTTTTGTGTCATTGTGAATTGAATGGGCTATATTTGGATATTGGACATTTGGTTGAATGGAACAGGCAATTTGAGGACCACACACTGGGCTCCAACCACAGGTGAGTGGTGTTTACTGAAGGCTATTTATGGCATTCTATAGACTCAGTGTATTTATAGACTACAGATCAAGGTTATGTTTGTAGAGTAAAACTAAACTTAACACTACATTTGGGTGTAAAAAACATTTCTGTTAAATGAAAAAAGTGAAAATTAGATTGTAGAAAAGAAAAAATTTAACAGTACTGTGTGTTAAGAAAACTAACGTTAAATATGTCCTTAGTTTTAATCATTGTCTTGGTCAAAAAATGTCAACAAAACAAGCACGAGGAGGCATTGGTGCATATATTTATAGAGACTGTGAATCAATTGCCTTCACACAGTGTTGTGTCTTTTATTGTAACACCTTTTCTGAACTTAAATCTTGTCCCTGTCAAGAAAAATATTTGTAGCTTTGGGGAGGGTAGATTCAACAAGGTGCTGGAAACACTCCTCAGAGATTTTGGTCCATATTGACATGATGACATCACACAGTTGATCCATGATGAGAATCTGCCGTTCCAGCACATCCCAAAGGTGCTCTATTGGACTGAGATCTGGTGACTGTGGAGGCCATTGGAGCACAGTGAACTCATTGTCATGTTTGAGATGATGTGAGCTTTGTGACATGGTGCGTTATCCTGCTGGAAGTAGCCATCAGAAGAT